>NC_142110.1:522500-625000 GCF_056152115.1 Neolamprologus brichardi | reverse complement strand
TTCTAGCAGCATTTTACATGTGCAGCGTGGACTGTTTGTAAATGTGCTATAGAAATAAACTCGACCTGGACACTGATGTACAGCCGAGCTCTTTTAAATATTTATAATATTTAAAAGAGCTTCTGTTATTTATACCTTTGGGTGGTGCAGCCGTGTACGTGGTTGCTTCACAGGTTCAGTTCCCTGACTGGGCCGTCCAATCCAACGACACGCATGCGTGGCTCGTTAGAGAGATGACCTCGTCCGTATCATTTTCACTGCTGTTTATTTCACTCCCGTTTGCAGCAGCCACACATGCACGTATGTGTCAACGAAACGACGGCAGTCATATCTCATCATTAGCGTGTAAACAGTTAATGTAGCCTCATATTGTACTCAGCTGTGCAGTAGGTGAGTGTAATCGGGTGGGGGTAATGGGTGAGGCTGGTGTGGTTGGGGGGGTTAGTGTGAGGATCAGGGTGGGAAAGGGGGCGTTGATGTCATGGGACCTGGTGATGAATAGCTGACATAGGACTGCAGGGACACACTGTCAAACTGTCACACCACTCCCACTCGCACACAGTGGGAATGCCAATTAGATGAGAGCGCCGTGTTCACACGTGTGAATGTGAGACTGTTGTTTAAAGGAATCATCACAAAGTAAATGCTGTTAAAGGTTTAGCAGTGAACCGTATATCTCAGTGCTGCCGTCAGCTTTTCAAACACAGAAACTCAGCGTTCGGTGAGTCATGAGTGGACCGTAAGAACGAGTGTTTAATGTCTCGACGGCCTCCAACACTCGATGTTCCTGTTCTGAGGAGCATCGGACGTTAAAAACACTCCCAAATCAAACGTGGAGCTTCCCAACGTGGTGACCCCCCCCTCCAAAACTAGCTTTATGGCAGATTATGATGATACTGTGGTTTCCCACGCTGCTGCTGCCATTACACTAGTGGACGTACCACAGTTTTGCTTGATTCATTAACCTCCTCTGAACTCTTCCACAGCAGCAACATATTTGGGCTGATTGGGTCCTGATGAATGTGAAAACAAAGAATTACCAGATTTCTTTTTAAATCTAATTTTTGTTTCTAAGAAAAATGAAAAATGAGGACATTCGTTTAAAATGTCGATAGAACAGTAGCAGCATATTGTAAGTGGATATCAGGCCTTGTAGAGCAAAATTGAGTATTTTGGTCTAAATAACCCAAATTGTGATGTCCACATATGTGGACGCAGGTCCTGGGAGGTTAAAGAAGACAGAGATTAGACTGTCTACTGCAAAATGCATAAAACAAATTTATGGTCATCACTGGCGTCTTAATATCATTAGTATATGCATGTCTTCATTTGTAAAGCCCTAAACTGCTAATAACATCCTTTGACTGAAATGAGACCCAACACAGCTTCAGGCCTGAGACGCGTTAAAGTTTTACTAACTATATTTGCAGTATTAGTACTGTTACACCCCCAGGAAGATGTTGGTTTCCTTCTGTGAACTAATGTGTGTGTAGGCTCACCTCCTCTGTCCTGATTGGATGCTGCTCAGAGAATACACTAATTACCGACCAGCAGAGCGCTATAAGGCCTGTGGAGCTGTGTGGCCATGCCTGTGCAGGCTTGCATGGCTTTTTGACTTGTATGTGCATTTTCTGTCTCCATGTTCAGATGCCTGTAGGAGAGAGCTGCCTTTTGGTTCGCTGTTTTCTCCTGTTTATGCATATTAGGTAGGTTGTGCTTATAGGTTGTATATTTAGCTTTCTTTAGGTAAGTTCCTCTTATTTTCATATCAGGGATGTTTTGTTTGTTATGTTGGCCTTGGTTCTCGCTGAAGTTCACCCTCAGTCTGAACTAGAACTTTAATGCTAGCAGGAAATAAACCTTTTAACACCATCGTGACTCCTCCTTCACTATTTTACCTTTATGTTAAAATAACCTCTAGACTAGCCTGGGAACGTAACAGTACTTTGGAATAATTGTAGCCTTCTGTCTTGGTTGACTGGAGTAAAGGATTTTTACTGTGTGGATCTTCATTATTCCCATTGTTCATGAAGGAGCCTTCCTGAATCAATAAAGCTGAGCATCGTGTAATATTATTAAAGCTTTATTTCATTCCAGTAACTAATTATTACCTTAATTATATTCAAAATGCATGGATAACAACAACAATAATTATATCTTAAATTATTGAAAATTATTAATATGTTAGTTAATATGACAATAAAATGACACCTGGTTCAGTTTAAGCTGTAAAAAGTGCGCACGATGTTGTATACTTATAATTACATTAAATAAACAAAAAAATAAATACAACTAAATTTTTCAGGAAAGAAAAGAAACAAACATTAAAGCGAATAGTTTGAACAACCAATATTTCTGTAACTGTGACCGTTTTTCACGTTTCTGTTCAGCTGTGAAAGTTAAACTGCAACGTTCTCCAGTAAGATATAATTTACAGCCTTTGACCAGCAGATGGCAGCATTGCACCTCGAATCACAGACTCCACACTTCAAACGGACAGAATGTCACAGAAAAACAAAACTACTGATTTGTCGGACGCCCCCATTAAGAAAACACAGTCCGAGCCTCAGTCTGATCCCACTTTCACTCGTTTGAACTAATCACAGCTGCTGCTCCAGTCTGCGGTGCATCGTCCACGTATCCCTTCCTTCATCCATCTGCTCTTTCCTTTTCTCACCTGTTCATCTTTCATCCTTTGTTGTTTCTTCCTTACACACATTTTTTTCAGTTGCCAAAATAAACGACTTTTCATGGGAAACTGTTCAAAAAATGCAGAGAATAAAAAATGAGGATATGATAATGACGATTTGTGTCTACATGCCTCTGGGTGTTAATAACTTCCTGTAACTGTAATATAACCAAGCAAAACAAACAAGGGAGGAGTTGAGAAGTTACAAGAAATAAAGCAAAAATTATTTCATACTTTTGTAAAGGGAAGTGTGTTTGATGTGTGTGTGCCATTAGCTTCCTCAGTGAGTGTTATGCTTCCAATAAGACATTATGTTTTGATCAACGTGGGAACCTGCTTTAAAACATTTCCTTTCTGTGTAAAGTTATTATATCTTTAATGTAAATAATGACTTTTATGTATTATTTAAGTAGGGACCCGTTAAAGACTGGAAAAGGAGCAGAGACAGGAGAGGAAAATGAGCACAAAGGGGTGAAATGAGGAAAAATAAACAAGGAGAGAACAAAAGGAGGAAGGCAGAGAGAGAAGGGGGAGCTGTCTGTGGGCTGAAAAGACGTGGGCTGTTATTTTATTTCCTCTGTGGGTACAAAACAACAGCGCTGTCTGTCTGAGCTGCTGACACAGCAGAACTAGAAGAGACATTTTACACTCACACACTCCCAAATGCACACATGCGCGCACCCACACATGCATTCACATACACATGCGTGCTGTTCAATGTCATTCACATGTAGCTCAAACAAATGGACTCGACTGTACGCGTCTTTGTCTTTGAAAAATAGAAAATAGCGTGATTGTGTGAACAGCCGTTGAGCGATTGTAAATGTGTGTTTGTGTGTCACAATCTGTCCTTTAGTCTTCAGCGCTGCTGGGTTGTGTTAAAACCTTACAAACATGTAAAAAAGTGCTGAAAATCTTCCACTGACATTGACTGATGTGTACGTGTGTGTGTGTGTGTGTGTACGTGTGTGTATGTGTGTGTGTGTGTGTGTGTACGTGTGTGTGTGTGTACGTGTGTGTATGTGTGTGTGTGTGTGTGTGTGTGTGTGTGTGTGTGTGTGTGTGTGTGTCCCTGGAGTCTTGCAGTGATCTGGGTTTAATTTGACCAGTCAGGCGGTCGAAGCCAGGGCTTCAGCAAATATATGTGCGTGTGTTTGTGTGTGTGTCTGAGGGGTGGGTTGGCCTTTGTGTTGAGGTGAGGCAGAGATCAATGCTGAGGCAAACAGAAAGGTTGAGACAAAACTCGCCATCCTCTCTGCCTTTCACTGCTCTTCCTCACTTTAGCTCATCTCTCTCTCTTCTTTTACCTCAGCCTCTCTGATCCTTTCCTCTTTATATCTATATCTATATCTATCTATCTATCTATCTATCTATCTATCTATCTATCTATCTATCTATCTATCTATCTATCTATCTATCTATCTATCTATCTATCTTTCTATCTATCTTTAGTTTTATATATATATATATATATAAAACTAAAGATAGATAGAAAGATATATATATATATATATATATATAGATATAGATATATCTATATATATATAGATATATCTATATCTATATATATATATAGATATATCTATATCTATATATATATATAGATATATCTATATCTATATATATATAGATATATCTATATCTATATATCTATATAGATATAGATATATAGATATATCTATATATCTATATATATATAGATATATCTATATCTATATAGATATATAGATATATCTATATCTATATAGATATATAGACATATAGATATTTAGATATATATCTAGATATATAGAGAGAGATATATATATTTGTGCATGTGGAGTAAGGGGGGGCAAGACACTTCACCTACCGCCTACTGGTGTTGGCCAGAGGGGCCGATGGTGCGATATGGCAGCCTCGCTTCTGTCAGTCTGCCCCATGGCAGCTGTGGCTACAACTGTAGCTGCCTCCACCAGTGTGTGAATGTGAGAGTGAATGAATAGTGGAATTGTAAAGCGCTTTCAGGGCCTTGAAAAGCGCTATATAAATGCAATCCATTATTATTATCTCCAGCAACACCCTGTGTCTGTCTGTCACATACGCATCTGTGTAAAACACAAAGAATAGTAGACCAAGTATGTTTAATGCTAATGCGTGTGTTACACACATATAGGAAAATTTGGATCTTACTGCGTAGCCAATTCTATAAAAACCATCATTCACTCATTTTTAACACAAACACAGTACAAATTAAAATAAATGAAAACATTCTTTAGATAAAACAACAAATTTCATCAACAAAAGTAAATAAAGTTACATATAAATAAATAAATAAAAACAAATGAAAGAATGCACATGGTTTATGAATAACGCATCACTCTTGGACACAACGTTACCAAAACATAACTACAACATGGCACCACAAACACCATGCTCATCAAATAAAAGCCTTTTCTCTGAACCCATGGATGCTCGCTAACACTGGAACACATTTTCTAAAGTTGCACTTCTATGATAACACACGTGTGAAAGTACTTAACATACTGACATTAGTAGACGACACTCACTCATTAATTTCAAATTTCCACACAACAACTCGAAATCATCTCAGAGCGCGATCGAACAGTCGTTACTCTTCTTACTTTGCGTTTTGAATCACTTTAATAAAACGGACACCGAAATTAGCTTCTCGCTCGGAGCTCATGTAAACTGAGCTGCACATGTGCCTTTAGCTATCGGCTCTCTAGTAGTTCCACAGCAGTACAAGAGCGCCATCTGCTGACACACTGAGGTATAACGTCGTTAACCCTAACATATATACCAAGTGACCTAACAAACCCAGGCAAGACAGGTGAGCACACGTAAACCCAAGGAGGAGGAGCCCTAGCTTGAGGTAGAACCTTCTTGTTGAGAGGTGTCAGTGTAACAGCCAGAGGGCGGGGCTTACGACACAACTGTCTGCCATCTATAATCCAGTTTTGAGATCCTTCCCAGACACCTTAACGCCCACTCACATCCTGGGCCGTTTGACCTCAGGAAATCACACAATAGGGTGGGGCTAAGTCTCACAACAGGTCCACCCAAAACCTTGGCTGCTTGTGACCACACGCCGGCTCGTGTGATTAGGTAGAGGATAAATACCATGACCCTGGGGGAACACTCCTAGGGGGCTTAAATCTGGGACTCTCCACCAGTCGCTTTTAGAACTGAAGAAGCTTCTCGGATTAAATGTCTTCAAGCAACTTAATTAAAGAAGTCCAGACGCTTTTACTTCCAAGGGGCGATCGTGGCTCAAGAGTCGGGAGTTCGCCTTGTAATCAGAAGGTTGCCGGTGCGACAGTCTCGGTTGTTGTGTCCTTGGACAACACACTTCACCTGTTGCCTACTGGTGGTGGTCAGAGGGCCCGGTGGCGCCAGTGTCCGGCAGCCTCGCCTCTGTCAGTGCGCCCCAGGGTGGCTGTGGCTACAATGTAGCTGCCATCACCAGTGTGTAAATGGGTGGATGTGTAAAGAGCTTTGGGGTCCTTAGAGACTCGTAAAGCGCTGTACAAATACAGGCCATTTATGATGATCTGGATGACTGAGAACTTTCACAGATATCATCAACAAGATATTTCTTCCTCATTTTGATGATGGTGATGTAAAGTTTAGCACATTGGTCCATAAGCCGTCGACTGGATTGAAGTGTGATGACTGTCGAAGCTTTCACATTTATCAGACTGTTAGGTGATGCTCCTGCCCTTTAGATGGGCTTTATTATGCTGGACATGTTAACTCCTGCTGTGGTAGAAAGGTTTTATCACAGGATGAAACAGTCAATCAGAAACAGATTGACTGTTTCATCAGGAGACGAGTGGATCCAAACCAGGCCACTATAATGTCACCTGATGTCTTTACTGCAGGGTCAAGGGTTCAGTTTCCTTTCTGCTCTGTCCTCTGCACAGCCACCCAGCAGGTTTGACTGATGCTCATTACTAATAAGTTCTCTATAGATCTTTGTGTGAGCGCACATGTGTGTTTGGGCCGATCTGCTCCACCGCTGTATTTGCATCAGTAAGTGTGTTCAGTCTAGAAGGAGAGTGATGATGGTGTGTGTATGTGTACTGTACAAGGTCATGCTTCAGGGTTTCAATGCTCACACACATACACACACACACCTGCAACGCGCTCTCTGATCATGTGACTAACTGTCATGGCAACTGTCACCAAGCACAATGATTGATCAAAGACCTGCGTGACAGGAGGAGGCAGAACAAATCTTCACTTTCTCTCACACACACACACACACACACACACACACACACACACACACACACACACACACACACACACACACACACACACATTCTCTGGCTTTTGTATTCTTATGAACTGCACGTCACAGTAAGCCAGGCTCATTTCCTATCATTTTGATATTTTGGCTCCAGTGAGGCCTAACCTTGTTCCAGACCTTCTCTGATATGTTCAATAATTCGATCTCTTGTTGTGGCCACTCATCAATGTTTTCCTCAATGAAAACAATAATTCAGCCTAATGAGCTCAGCAGGTGGTATCAGAGGCTTTAAAAGACAGGTGTGGCACAAAGTATGTGTATCCTTAAAAAAGCTACAAGAGAGTTTTATAATGGTAACATTTGATTTTTCTGAACAGCTGAACCAGGAAACACATCGCCCAGTTCAGCAGTGCGAACATGAGTGTTAATGGTGTCACCAAAATGTACCCGTATAAGGCTACTGGGTGTTTTTGACTTACTGTATTCCTCCACAGTAAAATAAATCGTGATATAAAAGTATTTTGTACTGTTCTTCTAGAATATCATTAAATTTACATAAATAGGCTGATTTTACATTTCAAATGTAAATTAACGTAAAATCACTGTAAATGTAATAAAACTTAATTGTCTTGTTTGTTAAATGTATCTGTCTGTACATGTGCATATTTAGATTGTTAAAATAATTCACAAATGCATCATAATTTCACAAATATCTGTCCGTTATTTGAAAGATTGAACTGTTCAATTCAAATGTAATGCTGTGGAAAAATATATAAAATGATTCTTATAAACTTTTTTTATATCAAATAATAATAATAATTATTATTGCTATTTAGGGCGATTGTGGCTCAAGAGTTGGCAGTTCGTCTTGTAATCAGAAGGTTGCCGGTTTGAGCCCCGGCTCGGACACTCTCGGTCGTTGTGTCCTTGGGCGAGACGCTTCACCTACTGGTGATGGTCAGAGGGGAATTATAAAGCGCTTTGAGGGTCTCATAAACCGCGATATGAATTCAATCCATTGTTATTTAAACCTACTGTTAACTGTATATTTCTGTACATTTAAGTATTATTATTCATATTGCTGCATTCATTGACCTTGTTTATAGGTAATTTCATTGTTTAATCATGTAAAATTGTTCCTAATTTAATGTTTAAAAGCACTTGAAAAATGTAAAATGTAAAATTAGGGCAACAAACTGTATTGTCATTACTGAAAATAACCGTATTTTCATGGGAAAGTTATTTTCTGTGATTTTATGGTATTATTTTGGCGCCCAGCTGCCGTAATATTACTGTTTTTTATGATTTTGTTTTAATGTAAATTAGCACCACATTTGCTCAGTGCTGTATTTCTCTAACCTTTATTTAACCAGGAAGATCCCATTGAGATTAAAAACCTCTTTTTCAAGGGAGACCTGGCCAAGATAGGCAGCAGCAATGTATATTCATTAAGATGGGGGCTTGGTGCTTTTAGTCCCTCCAGAGGCTCCAGAGTTCAAAGACTTCCCTTGGTGCTCTCAAGAACTGAAATATCTGACATTGCCGCTGCGGCGGCCACTTTGGTGGTTCAATTCAGTTCAATTCTTTTTTTCAAAAAGTTGATTCTGTTCATCTGGACGTTTTCAGTGGGAGAAACGTTTCGTCATCGTTCAAGTGACGTCTTCAGTCTCAGCTGACTGCAGGTTTACCGAACCTTATAAACAGTACCTTTGCATAATGACTGAAACCAGCCCACTGAAGGAACAATGGGCTGAGAGGTCAGTTCCTTCATCATAATTATGCAAATTCTCATGACCATTGATCAACAACCACTGATCCAGGCCCACTGATCAATGGCCATGAGTACCATTCACAGAGAGTTGGGGAATGGCTGCAATCACAGCATCTGCAATCTTTTTGAGATTTACTTACCTGGATGATTGAGAATGCATCAAGCTTAGAAGATCAAGTTTATGGTATCTAACCAGATTCTTCCTCTGGATGGCATTACCTTGGCCTCCAGTAACACTGTGAGGAACCTTGGAGTCATTTTTGACCAGGATATGTCCTTCAACGCACATATTAAACAAATATGTAAGACTGCTTTCTTCCATTTGTGCAACATCTCTAAAATTAGAAATATCCTGTCTCAGAGTGACGCTGAAAAACTAGTTCATGCATTTATTACTTCCAGGCTGGACGACTGTAATTCATTATTATCAGGATGTCCAAAAAACTCCCTGAAAAGCCTTCAGCTAATCCAAAATGCTGCAGCAAGAGTCCTGACAGGGACTAGAAAGAGAGAGCAGATTTCTCCTGTTTTGGCTTCCTGTTAAATCCAGAATTCAAAATCCTGCTCCTCACATACAAGGTCTTAAATAATCAGGCCCCATCTTATCTTAATGACCTTGTAGTACCATATCACCCTATTAGAGCACTTCGCTCTCGCTCTGCAGGCCTACTTGTTGTTCCTAGAGTATTTAAAAGTAGAATGGGAGGCAGAGCCTTCAGTTTTCAGGCCCCTCTTCTGTGGAACCAGCTTCCAGTTTGGATTCAGGAGACAGACACTATCTCTACTTTTAAGATTAGGCTTCAAACTTTCCTTTTTGCTAAAGCATATAGTTAGGGCTGGACCAGGTGACCCTGAATCCTCCCTTAGTTATGCTGCAATAGACGTAGGCTGCCGGGGGATTCCCATGATGCATTGGGTTTTTCCTTTCCAGTCACCTTTCTCACTCACTATGTATTAACAGACCTCTCTGCATTGAATCATATCTGTTATTAACCTCTGTCTCTCTTCCACAGCATGTCTTCATCCTGTCTTCCTTCTCTCACCCCAACCAATCACAGCAGATGGCCCCGCCCCTCCCTGAGCCTGGTTCTGCTGGAGGTTTCTTCCTGTTAAAAGGGAGTTTTTCCTTCCCACTGTCGCCAAAGTGCTGCTCATAGGGGGTCATATGATTGTTGGGTTTTTCTCTGTATCTATGAAGCACCTTGAGGCGACTTTTGTTGTGATTTGGCGCTATATAAATAAAATTGAATTGAATTGAAGACGTTCAATTCTTTATATTGAACTGAATTGAAGGTGCTTTATATTGTAAGGTAGACCCTAAAATAATACATACAGAGAAAAACCCAACAATCATATGACCCCCTATGAGCAGCACTTTGGCGACAGTGGGAAGGAAAAACTCCCTTTTAACAGGAAGAAAAAAACCTGCAGCAGAACCAGGCTCAGGGAGGGGCGGCCGTCTGTCACACTGGACAGTTGTTGAGCAGGTATTAAAAAAAGTAAAAATCTGCATACAAAGTTACCAAAGAACCCAGAGTGGAGTTAAAGCTGAGCATTTGCCAACCCCGGTCCAGCAGCCGGAGCCTTCAGCAGGCAGCGATGAGTTGTCTAATGATTTAAATAAGACTCTTAAAGATTATACAGATGTGTCTTTTTCCTCACAGAACAGAACTTTTGTAACTTTCTATATTTAGAAAGAAAGTTGCAACAGTATAAAAATATAGTTTAAAAGTCTCTATAAGCTACTTTCATGTTTTTATGGATGTATGTCTACTGTCATTTTTGCTACATACAAGAGGAATGTTACCACCGTAAGACCACCGTAATTGATTTGGCCGTTGCCATGGTAATACCGCATGCCTGAACAAGCGTGTATTAGAAATAGTAAAACATTAATTTTCACACTTCTGTTCGTTTTTTTTCTTTTTTGACATCATGAGGCTGAACTTCATCAGAATTCACCTAAAAGGTGTTACCAGATATTTTACAGCATAAAAGGTCTCTGGGTGCTTCCACCGTGCACTGAACAGTCGTCTGTGTAGAAGATCGTCTACAGTGACTCAGGTAAACGGGGTTGACCATGTCATCTCATTTTACCGTACTCTTCCTTGCAGCTCTGTTATTCAAAACTAAATCAACCAAAAGCAAAATCTCATGTGAAACATAATCTCATCAGCGTGTGGTGATTCCATAATGTCTGTTTAAATATTGCTGGAAGACTCTTAAACACAGCTGCAGACAGATGTGTGTAATAATGTCCTGTGAAGTTAAAAACATATATTGTGCACAAAGATTTCAGAGGTGACTTTTCCTGTAACCCATGAACACATCTGTGGGCTTACGCCTGCAAAGACCTGTGATAATTAGAAATGTGCTTTTTGCTGTAAGGTAAAAATACTTGAATAACAATGACAGAGACAAACTGTTCTGACTGCATCACACACGTTTGAATCTTGTGTTGTAACAAAATTTAATATTCTGTATTTTCCATTTGAATTACTGACAGAGATCAGAACCAAAATGCTTTTTCCTATTTCTGCTCCTTATCCTGAGAAAATGTCACGAGTTTATTTACAGATGAGAAAAAATCTGAATCTTTCAGTCAAACTGTGTTTTCAGCTTATTAGAAGGAATATATTTTCATGCTTTACGTTACGCTGTCATAGATTCTGTTTGAGGAAAGAAAGAAAAGTTTCAGAACAGGCAGAGTCATAAAGCTGCTCCACCAAAAGTCATTTGGAGTATTTTCAGTAAATAAAGTGGTCTGGCCTGTGGGACACACAGCTGACACAGGAAACATTTTTGATAACTTCAGATCACAAACAGACAAACCTGTCCACTTTTTGCTGTCTTCTGTATTTGTCGTTGGAAAACCTGGTGCATTTAACTCCAACATTTTTCCACCGGCTAAATGTAATCCCTAAATATCTTGATGCATCTCAATCTGTGCCTGTATGTCTGTGTCTATATGTCAGGTTGGGTATCAGACGCCACCTCTCTGGGGACATCTCAGGCCCTCCAAGGTATGGAGGCCTATCTCCCCCCACCACTCCCCCTGCCAGTGGCAGACGCCCTCAGACATCAGTGCGTTGGTGGTTCTTTGTGTCCGGGGGTGGGCGTCCAGGTGCACACCGGCTCACTCCTTGGTGGCTGCTTGTCAGGGCCTGGAGCCTGGGGCTCGCTCGGGCCACTTCGGGGGTGGGGTGCCCTCGGCCTCTCGGCCTGGGGCTCGGTCACTCTGGCACAGCTGGCTGCCGGCGGAGCTCACGGGCATGTCACTGCAACCCCCCCTGGCTTCTGCTCCGCGGCTGCTGAGTGACCCCTCATCTGGGACTCTCCTCAGCTCTTTCTGGGACAGTGGCGCGGCTGCCCCTCTGTTGGTCTTCTTGGTCTCTTGTGTTCTGAGGGCCTCTGGATGTCTGGAGTCTTGATCTCCTCCATACCTGCTTCATGCCCTGGAGGACAGGGCTGTGGCCCCCCCACACCCTCTAGCAGATCATTACATGAAAGAACCTTTTAAAAACAAGCGCGTCCATGCTCACAGGTGTACACACGGGTGCTCACACACACAAACTACACCCTTTTTGGCTCCTACCTCAAAGCACACTGTGCTGTCGATCTTACGTGCTGCACAATAATGTTTAATATTTAGTATTTACTGTTATATTCACATAGATCATCGTGATGTTATTATGTTGCTCTTTTTTTTCTTCTGCTTGTTTTCTTTTTTCTTTCTCAACAGGTGATCCAGGTGATTGATGGATGTAATTTTTTGTCTGTTTATTTTGTTGTTTTTTGTTTTTTGCCTTTTATCCCCGTCCCTCTCCCCCGCTGTTTTTATTTCTCCCTCTTTCTTTTCCCCAGACAAGTCTGTCCTGTGTTTAGCAAGTGAAAATAAAAAATAAATAAAATAAACAATAAAAGATGAATCAAATAGACCATTAGGGCAAGGCTGGGATGGTCTATTTGGTAAAGTAAATCCGTTGGGCATCTTTCTTCACCTTTAGACAATAATTCTGATGCAAAAGAGCCAAACGGGACAGGCCAAAGGCTCCCCCCCCCCAAAAAAAAACAAAAACAAAAACAAAAAAAGCCCTCGCTGTCACCTGCCTGTGGGTGTCGTGAGTCTTCCTCAAGCTTCCTCGGGTTAGGGGAGCTTATCTCAGCCGTTCCTGTACACTTTCTTTGAGGGCTACTGTCCCTAATGTTATGACCACTTAGACTTTACCATCCAGTTGTTCCTCCAGCGGCTGTGTCGACCACAAAGCACCATCCTGCTGTTCTCGTCCCCCTTCACGTCCTTCCAATGCGAACTTCTGACCCACAGTGGCACAGACGTCCTGTAAACTCTCCCAGCAGCGTGAGCAAGCTCCTCAGTAGGTATGTTGTCAGTGGAAACTTCTATTCATTTCCTCTCCATGAATGAATGTTCTGTGTTTTTCCTGAAGTTTGTATTCGTAGGTAGTATGAGTGTGTACTAAGACGTGTACTACGACACGCTTAGTGCAGACTCTGCTATCTCTGAGGGAAGTGGTCATCGGCCTGGCTCTTCTGCCTTCTGATTCATTGTTCCACACATAAAGGCTCCCGGAGCACAGAGTGAATTAACAATAACCAAATATAAGATGACGAAATGTTACTGGTGGTGTAAAGGTTAGAACTATTGGCAGAATTTCCAAACTTGAAACTTTTAATTACACATATCTTTCATAACTCGCCATCTATTCCTTAGAATTTAGCCGGTGAAATATCAGAACTAATGGTCATTTATTTTCAAAGAGTCTGGCTATGAAAAAACACATAATTCATCTATTCAGCCTTGATGTTGAATGGAAGATGACTCACACATTATTTATGAATTGCAGTTCTTCTTATTGCAGATGTGATGGTGCACACTTCTGCAGCAAACATCCTCTTAGAGTTCTGGATTAGGAGCTGAATTAATGATGTTATTTGCTGGGTTGTGACAGAATGATTAAAAAAACTGTGAAATTTGGGACATTTGAACTAAACTCTGACTGTATCGTGTCTTTGCTGTTTCTCCTCTCTGTGAAAGCTTGTCTGGTTTTGCTCCATGATCTGAAGCCTTACAGTTGCACAGTTTTACCCGCCAGCATCTCATATTCTCAGTGTGTTACAGGCGCGGAGCTAAAGGGATTCTCATCAGCCTCTTTCTCCATTCTCTTCAAAGACATATGGGAGCTTTATTCACACCAGCCGGTGAGCGACAGGACTAATGTGTCACATTTCAGGAGGTGATGACTGATCTAGACCATATAGAACATTTGGTAGCACTTCATAATGCAGGTTTCACTTGCAATCCCCAGATGTAACGTCGAGTTTCACTGTGTGTGTGTCCTGAAAACAGGCTGTACTTTTATGTACTTACTAATATTTGCAATGCAGGTACAACAGAACCTGAATTAGTGGGTATTCTAGTGGAAGAACAATATTTTCCATCTTATGTGAAACACTCTGTGGGTTCCAGTCATATTCTGGAGGGGCTTAACCCCCTGTGGTAAAGGAACAACGTCATTGTTGACTGAAACAGTTTAAATGGTCCATGTGGCGTCACAGTCTCAAACCACTGACCGGACTGTATTGAAAGATAGCATAGCATCTTTATTTATAATGCACTTTACATCCAACAATGTTGGCCAACGTACTACAACAGAAAACAGAGAGGAAACTGAAACAGTTTAAATTACATATAGAATATCTTAAAATTAAAAATAATATAATTAATAAGAAACATATTAAGAGACAGCAACAAGTCCTGCTGTGCTGAAAGCCAAAGTAAATAAATATGTTTTAAGACGTGATTTAAAAACAGATAAGGAAGGTCCTGTCTAACATGTAAAGGCAACTCATTCCACAGGTTTGGTGCTGCCACAGCAAACGCCCGATCCCCTCTGAGCTCACGGTTAGTCCTGGGCACGCTCAGGAGGAGCTGGTCTGTATGGATGAAGAAGCTCAGAGAGGTACAGAGGGGCAGCATTGGACAGACATTAAAAACAAATAAAAGCAGCTTAAAGATTTCAGGTGTGTCATGACATTTGTCTCAAATTAGTCAGAACTGCTATTAACACCGGGCCGATACAAGAAGCAGCCAAACCTGCACTACGATGCTAAAGTCCACCTTAAAGGGCCACTGATGGCTGTGAACCTCTAAAAATGTTCCTGTTGAGCCTGGCATGAAAAACATCATTATGACCTGAAATGTTAACCTGTTGGAAATGATTGTTCTGATAAGAGCTGCGGCCTAAAGAAGGCTCTGCTGTCTGCATCCTGCTGCTCTCCAGCTCCGGCTCATGAACTGGGACCGACACTGATGGGAGGCTGTTACACTGTTTCACTGAGTGTGTGTCTTATACTCATTAGCTAACGTTAATTAATGCGTGGTGTTTCAGGTAAGCCAGTCACTCAGAGGCTGATTTTGATTCCTAAAGTTTGACAGACAACAGCATGTCTTTATCCTGTCTTCCTTCTCTCACCCCAACCAATCACAGCAGATGGTCCCGCCCCTCCCTGAGCCTGGTTCTGCTGGAGGTTTCTTCCTGTTAAAAGGGAGTTTTTCCTTCCCACTGTCGCCAAAGTGCTGCTCATAGGGGGTCATATGATTGTTGGGTTTTGTCGGGTCTACCTGACAATATAAAGCAGCGGTCTCCAACCTTTTCTGCGCCACGGACCGGTTTATGCCCGACAATATTTTCACGGACCGGCCTTTAAGGTGTCGCGGATAAATACAACAAAATAAAACTAGTACCGGTACCGAAAAAAAGAAAATTTATTCGTAACATGAAACGTGAAAAGACTCAGGAAAACTGAGTAAACGATAAAAACGATAACAAAATAACGCTGAAAACCGATAACCCTGAAAACTTTACATTTCACACCTGAGCCTCAACTCTCGCGGCCCGGTACCAAACGACTCAGGGTCCGGTACCGGTCCGAGGCCCGGGGGTTGGGGACCGCTGATATAAAGCACCTTGAGGCGACTGTTGTTGTGATTTGGCGCTGTATAAATAAAGTTGAATTGAATTGACTGGAACAACACGTCTTACAACACCAATAAAGGAATAAATGTTCACGAGTAATGACGCGTTTTAGTAAAGTTATCTTTTGAATTAGGGTTCATGATTTTAGGGAGACAGAGTGACATCACAGTTTTAAGTTAAAGGACAAATGATTGGCTTAGAGGAGGCAGGGAGAGCGAATCGTTCAGTGTTTAAGGAGAACATCAAGCTGAGCAGCAGCCCATAATATCAGGAGGAACAGAAACAGATCGTCTACAGAGAAGCTTCGATTTGTTTAACATATGCAACAAATGAGGTTTAAAAGACAAAACATGCACTTTATTCATTTCCTGTTTTCTGATGTGACATCAGGATTTTTCTGTGTTACAAAAACAAACCATAAAAATCACAGTAAGACGTGGAAATACCAAAGCTTTAGTGCACTCAGCATTTGTACTGTACAACATATAAACTTATTTGCAACTGCTAATTATGGATTTAATCACCATCTCGCTTTTATCAGATCTCTAATGTGACAGATATGATAACTGATATAATACTGACATCTCTCTCTCAAGCAAGTGATGAGAAAAGTTCCTCTCTCCCTTAAAGTGATTTGGAAGATTCATTAATTCCTTTCACTCTGGTGAACAAAGATTTGTGGCTGCACTCAAACATTTCGGGAGCCCTCCTGAGCAGGATTCACAGATTACTGAAGAATACGGGCTCTGATCTAATCTGCGAGTCCGTCTTTTAACAGGCGGCCAGTGGGAGCTAAGCTCCAGGTGAGGGGATGAAAGAACAAACTGGGAAAGGAGTCGCTTTTAATGTTAACACCCTAACGCGATTATATCTCAAGAAACATACGAAAATATGTGTTCACAAGTGGTCTTTGCAATCTTATCTGCGGACTCCAGAATCGTCCGAACGTGCCGAGTTATCAATTCTACGTTACTCACAATTACCTATTCTATTATCTATTCCAGAGGTGCTGCAGAGGGACCTGAAGATAAAGCCTTTAAGGTGTTGTGATGGCGCTCGTTCCTCGCCGCACTGCTGTTTTGGGATATGCAATTTTCAGGAGATGCTGAAATCATCTTTTGATGGATTCCAGCAGCACCGGTGCTGCCTGTGACTGAAACACTGACCTGTACTATACGTGAAAGCCTGTTCTGTATGTTGCATGACTCCGAAGGTAACTTTGCTGTTTGACGCCACTGACTGGCATCTGATTCTTCCCCAACGCCCTCCATACTGTTGCAGTTAATGTATGTGCATGTATGCGTGCGCGCCAAGAGCCTCCCGAGTCTTGCGGATGATCAGAGGAGGGATGCGATGTCACTTTGCTCAGGGTCTCTCATCTGTCTCCGCCGTCCTGCAGGTGCATTCATCCTGAACACACACGTGTAGACAGAAACAAACCTGAGCAAGCAAGACCTCTGATATATGTCATTCCCTTCCCTCTCCTCTCAAGCTCATTGGCCTTTGATATTTCTCCTTCCTCTTGTTCTCCGTGTGCAACCTTTTCCTTCTTTCTGCATCACTCCTCTCCTCATATTTCCTTGTTGCTCGCCTTTCCATTCATACATCCTGATCATCTTTCCTGGTTTTAGAGGTGTTATCTTGTTCTCTGTTCTCCTGCTTTTGTAATACTCTGGGGAGCCATTTCTGGGATGTAGCTCGCTTGTGTCCCTGCTACAAAATCCTTGATAGCAAAACAAATGAACTTAAATGGAGGCAGCGACGAGGAGGGAGTGGGTTTGAACGCAGAAGCGAATGTGCTGCTTTAAAACGCGTGTTCAGCTCTAAAGCAGAGGGGTTGTATTCACTAATTATTATATTTCATTACCTTACATGAATTTCAAAATAATAAAGGCCAGTGCTTTATACATCGAGCACTGGGAGCTGGAAATCCAGCTTTGATCACTTTCACGTGGACCTCAGTGTCAAACTGACCTTCATGTCAAAAATCATCAGTGCTGAGGAGAGCGGGGGCTCCAGCTATGACCCGGACACCAAACAGCGATGTAAGTGTCCACGGCCCAAAGCAGCACCTGGAGATTGTTTCAACAAGGGCGTGTCTGCATCGTTCCAACACCTCTGAGTTTGAATGTTCATCCTACAGCTGGATTGTTTAGATTAGCTGTTGTTCCCTCTGTTTGTCCGTCTGCTCTTTATTCTCATCTTCCACCTCTCCACTCATCATCCATCTGGTCAGCTACTCAGCTGCACCTTTATCCCGACTCTCCCTCCACCCATCCATCCAGCTCATTCTCCGTGTCTGCTTCTGCACATTTCTTCCTCCGTCCACCGTCTGTGTGTTTTCCTCTGTAAGCTGTTGGCAGCGTTGCTAAAAGGCTGTCAGCTTTGACCTTTACCTGCAGCCCACCACTCCCTCAAAACCACCACACACACACACACACACACACACACACACACACACACACACACACACACACACACACACACACACACACACACACACACCACTGTAAAGTCAAGAACTAGAGAACAAAGCAAAAGAGCAGACGAGGAGAAACTAAGATTTCTGAAGAAAAGAAACAGAAAAGGAAAACAACACAAAAAAGACCAAAAGCAAACCTGCACGGCTGCACGAGACAGACAGCAGCGATTGATTTTTGTCTGTATATCAAAACGCCAATAAATGACCTTTTCTGATTTGGTGAGATTCGGCAAACAGCTGCAGAGAAGCTGAAACAGACTTCACGGTATATTAAACAATAATAATAATAATCAGATGTTTCTATTGTGTCGTGGCACATCTGCGGCTCCAGGTGTGGCACTTTGTTAAAAATAGAGAGTGAAAGTTAGAAATGCAAAGTAGGGAAACATCTGTAAGGACTGTGGCTCTGTTACAGATGCAGAGAGCTTTTCCAGCGAGCGCTGCTGTTTCTTTTAGGAGAATAATCCGACTGGTAATGTGACTGGACAGGTGTAAGCGTGTGCCGCTTCACACAGCTGTCAGCCTTCCTGCCGTATCCCGTCGGTCATTTTTCAGAGGAAAGAGAGAGTGTGACCGGGACACTGCAGTGACTCACCTGCTAATGGACTGCTTCTCAGCCTGTTAGGTAGAAACAACCCTAACGGCACTACAGCTGCAACATTTTGATTAGATCTTGACATCCATGTGCGACGTCTCTGTTTCTCCTAATTGGATGTCATTAGTCTGTAAGAGCGAGCTCATTTCATGTTTCATATCAACATCTTTATTTCAAACCAATTTACAGAAAAGAAAACTTGGTGGGATTCATCAGCATAGCTTTTTTTTTTTTGCCATCAGAATTATTGTCTAAAGGCGAAGAAAGATGCGGATTTACTTCACCAAATGGACCGTCCCAGCCTATTGGTCTATTCGACTCACCTTTTATTGTTTATTTTATTTTCACTTGCTAAACACGGGACAGACTTGACTGGGGGAAAGAAAGGGGAGAAAGGAAGAGGGAAATAAAAACAGCGGGGAAGAGGGACGGGGATAAAGGGCAAAAAACAAAACCACTGAACTGGTTCTGCCGGAGGTTTCTTCCTGTTAAAAGGGAGTTTTTCCTTCCCACTGTCGCCAAAGTGCTGCTCATAGGGGGTCATATGATTGTTGGGTTTTTCTCTGTATCTATGAAGCGCCTTGAGGCGACATTTGTTGTGATTTGGCGCTATATAAATAAAACTGAATTGAATTGAATTGAATTGTTTTTTAAAAGGTTCCTTCATGTAATGATCTGCTAGAGGGTGTGGGGGGGGCCACAGCCCCGTCCTCCAGGGCATGAAGCAGGTATGGAGGAGATCAAGACTCCAGACATTCAGAGGCCCTCAGACCACAAGAGACCAAGGAAGACCAACAGAGGAGCACTGATCACTGATCACACAGCACTATTACACATGAGTCCATAATCCAGGTGTAAGCAGCCAATGAAGCAAACAAGGGGCAAAAGTTTGAGTTTAAACACACAGTCCGAGACTTGCTTGGGGCAAAAGCAGTCGTTACTGTTAGAGAGACCACGCTACAGGTAGAAAGCATCAGCTTTAATAGGAGAAAGTCTAGTGAGCCACTTAAAACAGAACGAGGCCAACAAAGGAGGAAAAAACAAAAAACCAAGAAAGACGTTACCAAAATAAAACAGGAAATGGGATGAAATTCGGGACCACGACCGTGTTTGTTGAACACTCTTTCAGCAAACCGTCCTGAAACGTTCGAGCACGTTTGGCGTTGACCTAGCTGTGCTAGAAAACTCACTGCGTTAACTTCATTCAGCATTTCAAGATTCTTCGTTATGCCAGCATTTGTTCTGCTGGACAGCACTCTACTTTAAGTTTATTTCTGCACAGCTTTGCTTCATCTGAGGGTTTCTCCTAAATGTTGGGGTGGGCCACAAAGGATACGCCTTCATGAGAACGGGAATCTTTGAATCTGGACTTTGCCGCTTCGCTGTGACGTAAATGCAGCCGTCAGAGGATGCTTTACTTTTTTATTCCTTTATATAGATAAAGATGCCCAGCAGCATACGAGTGAATCAAATATTCTGCAGGTGCAACATTTCATTGACTTATACATTAACGAATCAATAACTGTGGTTTAATAATATAATGAATATAATTAAAACGGACATCCCGGGAAAGTTTGGGTTATAATCAATACTGATTATTGTTTAATCAGAAATATTTGATTCATCTTGATTGTGAATCATAATCATCTTTTGTTCGTTGTGCAGGATTCAACAATCTGTGGTCGTTCAACCAGTTTCAGGTTTATTTGTCATATGCAAGTTAGCTCAGGGTCAACATCACAATGACATGTGTTTGACGAGCAGCAGACAGTCACTCAGCAGCATGGTACAGTAGAAAAAATAAAATAAAATAATAAAAAACAATGGAAAAATGGTAAAGAGCAAAATATTAATAAGATGTAGTAAAAGAAAAAAGAGATTTTCAGTTAACTAAATACTAATACTATATATAAAATACTAAATATATGTGCACACTAGTGATTAAATAATGTGGGGGGGGGGCAGATGAGCAACAGTACAAACTGAACACTACATATGTTTTTTTGTTACAGTTGTTACAGTGTTGCACTTTTTTAAATATAAATATCAATAAAGTGAGCAGTGCAGATTAAACCAGGAGACCAAATTATTCACTCTAACAAAAACCAGCCTGCCTGTTAACACTGTGGTGGGAAATACGAAAGCACACATGTTATTTTTCTCACAGTAATTATAGAAGATGTTTTGACATCTCACGTGTAGCTCGCTCGCTTCCCCTCGCGAGCCTCGTTGGTGTTGCGGCCGTGCACCGATGAAAGAAGATTTAAAGGAAGTGGAACAGATGTTTGCATCAGGAACAATTCCAACGTCACGCCATGCTTAGGACTGTAAACTTCTGCAGGCATTTTGCTGTAAGGACTGTTTCTCTTTTGGCCCAAACATAACGCCATCGTTCATTATTGAACCAGGATCAGCTTAAAGCAACAGCACAGAATGGCTGTGAACTCGTAGCACTCACCCACGTGTTGTATGTAGGCGGCGAGCCCACTGTGACAGCAGTGTGAAAGGTATTCCTGTGGAGACAAAGTGTTGTGCTCACCAAAACTTCTCTGTTCCAGTCACAGCAGAGTAATGATGACAATATTATACTTTATAAAACTGCTGACCTCTAATTAAACGGAGCTCACACCGAACCACTGCAGTGTCTTAAATGAGGCCTTTTAACTTTGCTGAAACAATAAACATCCCATTTCACCAGTGTGTGCGCACAACATTTTGTTTTTTGCTGACATTTTATTTTTGTGTGTATTATTTAAACGTTTATATTAAAGTTGTGCTGCTTTTGCTGTAGCGCTCAGTACACGAGTGTCAGGGTTCCTGGGTCGGTGACCCAGTGCTTTCCGTTTTGTTCACGTTCAGTTTATTTCGTCACTTCCTGTTTATTCCTGTGTTAGCTCGTCTCGTGCCGTTAGCCAGATTATGTTCAGCTGTGTACTCACCGGTCTCTCATTATCATCCTCATCAGTCTGTGTATTTAAGTCTTCTGTTTCTATTCGTTCTTTGTCGTGTCATTGATGATGTTCGTGTGAAGTTGTCCTCCCCGTGTTCTCTCAGTCAGTCAGCCATTCAGTGTTCCAGCCAGTCAGTGTCCGTTCACCCTCTGTTCCTCCACTCCTTATAATAAACATCCACCAGTCTTCACCTACCTGTGAGTCCTGCGTTTGGGTTCCTTCTTCCTCGCCTCCACACAACGCCTGACAACGAGTGCATTTACATCACTACAAACAGAAGAAAGAATTACTCATATTGTTTATTATTTTATTATATTATATTATTATAAATATTCATCATTTTTGCAATTAATTAAGTTTCTAAGTATTTGTAGTCAGGAAAACATTTTTATTTTAAGCGCCGACAAACAGACTGGTTTTGTTTTTTCCTGTTTTTGTTGTTTGGGTTTGTTTAGTTTTTTGTTGCTGTTGTTGTTGTTCGCTTTGTTTTTCCCTTTTTTTTGATGCCAAAACTGTAAAAAGGAAGCAATGTCAGTCTATGGGACAATTTGTGATTGTTATTTGTGCTTCACAATAAAAATATTTACAGAGACAAACAGACTGGTTACAGATCATCCTCGTTTCATATTTTCCAACTGCTATTTTGTGTAAACTGTAATTATTATCATTTTTACAGCCTAAGAGGAAAAACCAAAAAAGCTGTTAAGATTCTTTTCCTGAAAAAAGATTTCTATATTCTATATATTTCTATATTAATATTTGGTGCTATTACAACGACAGGCAGGATAACCTGGTTGCAGAGTCAACGCGACGTGGTGTAATTGATTGCTCCAGTGGGTCTGCATCTTTCATCTGCCGGCCCATTAGGTATTACCTTCTCTGATTTCTTTGGGAGCTAGCGTTACATTTGCCGGACCCCTGACCCATTTCCTCCTCCACACCCCATCTTTCCTTCTCTCTACCCATCGCTCCATCTTTTCCATTAACAGGATGTGACCTGTAGGTAAGTGCTAGTTGAATTGGTCCTCGTCTCTCTTCAGTGTGTTTTAAATAGCTCTGCTTTTCACTGGCCTCTGTCTTCTGTGCTCTTAGCTGTCCTCCCCGCCCGTTACCCACATTCTCTCTGCCAGCTTTTTATTTGTCGTTTAGTGCTCACATGCCCAGGCTTTCTTTATCATTTATTTTATGTATTTATTTATGTTTGGATGTCATATTAAGACATTTGCTTGAGTTTGTGCTTGTCTGTGAGGTTCCTGTGATGACCTGTCTGGTTTCTCTGCCTTCCACCCGCCTCATGCTGGGACGCTCCAGCCTCCCTCCAACCTTAAAACTCTCTGAGATCCATTTTTAGATGCTTTCTCAGATTCCTACTTTCCAGTGGTGGAGGGGGAATCTTTAAATTACCAGCAAGCAAAAATAACAACAGGACAAAGTGCCTTTAAATTTTCTGCATTTCTCCCGTCTTTCATGTGATAGAGAGTAAACATAGTGCTGCTGCTATTGTGCTGTTTTATAACCAGAGTTAAGCTACAACGGGAAGACAATTCACCCGTCTATAGGATGGAGATTTGTACGCAGTGTTTTCAGCAGGCTGTGATTCAAAAATACTCCTTGATCTGAACGGTCGCCTCTTTGAGAACATGTTGGTGTAACACAGGTGAAACAGGTCCTGTATCATTTCCTGTCAGTGCTTTTGTAACAGGGTCATAAATCATATTGTTATAATTACACAAAATGTGTCCTAAACCCCCAAACTGTTCCTTTTATACCTGACTTTTAGGACCTCCAAGCCTGTAGTTATGTTCATTATCAGTTAGAGCCCCTCCTCATTCTTTTCTTCTTCTTCTTTGGTGCAACCCTATAAATACAGTGTACCCCTTTTGCCCCTTTTCTACAATTCCCCTGTGGGAGAGGTGGGTGTCATTTCTTTCCAACACTTTAAAACACACATATAATGCATATTTAGCCACCTGGATGTTTCTGATTGCGATTTTAGTTCAATTATTGTCATTATTAAGCCTGTTTTTGTTAGACGTTATAAGTGTGTAGTATGTGTGTATCATAAATGTGTTTTAGGCGCCATAAATGCTAGCATGGATATATACTTCTTGCTAGCTTGGAAGTTGTGGTGGGTTGAGCTCAGGGTTTTAATAGTTTTGCAATTTTCATTAGTTTTTATTTTTATTTCGTTTTGACTTCAGATTTTCAATTTTATATCAGTTTTAATTAGTTTTTACCAATTGTTTGCTAGTTTAGTTTAGTTTTTATTTTTTGAAAATCCTTAGTTTCAGTTTAGTTTTGATTAGTTTCAGTTATATATATATATATATATATATATATATATATATATATATATATATATATATATATATATAATAATTAAGTGTAACAAAATCCCAGTTTCATCATATCAGTCATTCTGCTCATCCTTGGGTATGTTGCTATTCCAGCTACCATACTGCACCCTGGACAGGTCGCCTGTCTGTCGCAGGGCTAACACGCAGAGACAGACAACTCACATTCCCACCTATGGGTTCTTTAAATAAATAAATAAAGGCAGATGAACAACCATTGATACCAGGCAACTATAAAATGTATATCTTGGCCCCAATGAGACGATTAACTCTCGCAGCACCGGGTGTTCGTAATTTTGGTTCAAGTGAATTGATAAACTTTTTGAAGGTAATTGACTCACACAGTTGTGTAGATATCCCCGTCCTGTTGTCTCGGGATGCATCACGCTGCTTTGCCTGGGGTTAGCTTCTGTTTTCTGGGGATGAGGGTTGAGTGTGCTCCCCTTCTCAAGCTAAGCTAGGTTAGCCTTCTTGTGTGAGCTTTTCAAGTGCACTTTAAGGTTTGTGGGATTTTTTCCCTTTAGAAATGTCCCTCATAATTTGTTTGTTTCCACTACAAGACACTTGCTTTATCCAAAACACAGTCATATTCAAAGTAATCCCACATGATTACTTCCTGACATGATTCTGCGCGTGGACGGAGCAGCAACACAGACGACTCGACTAACGTGCTGCCACCTGCTGGCATAATGAGACACAGCAAGAAAAAAATCTGGAAACTAAACTTCATTTTCACCCTTGACTCTTGTATGACACGCACACATCAATGAAAACTAAACACATTTTTGCTACAAATTCAGTTAATTTTAGTTAGTTTTGTAAACACTCATTCCAGTTTTAGTTAGATTTCCTTTTTTTGTTTTTATTTTTATTTTTATTTCCGTTAACGAAAATGTTTTTTCACTTCTAGTTTTCGTTATTTCGTTAGTTTTCGTTAACGATAATAACCTTGGTTGAGCTAACCCTCTTCCCCACTGTTTGTATTTGGTCGTGGGAGCTGGAGCGGGCAAATTATTTACTTGGAAGTCTTTCTTTCTTTTACCTTTGTTATCAGACACAACGCAGAATCACACCGGTTACACTTTCAGTTTGTGCTGTCCTGGCAGGACGAGCCTAAACCAACATGTGAAACATTCAGTTCTGAATCATTCAAATAACAAGCAAAAGAAAGCAGATGTTTTTATACAGAAAGCTCAACAACATGTAAAGGACACAATAAAGAGGAGCATTAGGTAAATATACTAACAAACACTAGCTTTGATCAGCACAGTGTGATGACGCAGGTTTAATGCTGTACTTTGCTAAAAACAAACAAGTAAAACATCGATTTCTTCAACTATAAAAGGATTTTACTTCAGTACTCCAATATAATGATAAATATTAATACAGACCTTGTAGCTGAGCCAGATAAAACGCATAAAACAGCTTTTTTCTGTCTCATTTGTAACTGTTTCAGGTGAAATCAGAGCTGAGCTATGTAAAGATGCCATACGGGTTTTATTATGACTAAAGTTGGAGACTTTTAGTAACAATAAAACCCTTTTGCCATCGTCAGAGGCCCAGAGGTGTTTGACTGCAGTTCAAGCTCACAGCTGAGTCTTATGTTTAACTTGTTTAAGAGACCTGACCAGAAAACTCATCGAGACATTTTGACTTATCAGCAGTCGTCGCACAGGTGTCATCAATAACATTAGTTTGTCCCCATAAAAACGTGATTGTGGGAGCAGCGTCGGCGTATACCTCACATTTATTAAATTCTACCCAACACCTGATGTGTAATCTCAGCTGGAGGGCAAACGCAGACCGAGACCCACGCAGCCGCCGCTCTCCCTCAGCTTCTGCCTCTTCGTTAACGTCCGGATGAAGTGAACGGGCCAGTCGGGCTCTCCTCTCTGCATACATTTAAAATAATTGGGGGCGTGAGAAGCAAACTCAAGTTTTCATCTTCAGAATCCAATCAGGTGCATTTATCACACTAACAGACTGAAAAGAAACACACACACACTGCTGGGAGTGTTAATTAGTGTGCTGAGCTGCTCTGCTTTGCCTGCAGGTAGTGGAATAGTTTAATACTGTCTGATGTAATGTATGCATACTGTATATACCATTTGAAAGTATTTTCACTAATGTTGTCACTGGGTGGGCAAAATTGTTTTAATGCAAAAAGAGCTGAAAAAGATTTTAAGAGTCTGTTTTGGTTCGGCCTCTGAAAGCCTCCGACACACTGAGAGTCACCCAAACATGCAGTTTCTTATTCACGCATCTGCTGACGTTTGACTCGTGAACTAAAACGAGTGGTTCTGTAACTGGTTGGTGCTCAACAACCTTCACCTGCTGTTTTCTTTGATCTTTTGCTCTAGTTCAGCTGTTTTCACTTGGTGAAAGTGCAGTAATGTTACAGCGCCATGATACAAGGAGCCACAACATTAACGTTACATTTGCCACTGATTAAGAGTCTGAAGAGCTGAAACTGTCACAAAAATGCAATCTCTCTTTGTCCTTTATATGTTTGTTACAGACACAACAGCTCCTAAACTAATTTATTTCAAGAGGAAGTAGGTTTTGTGTCTGCATCACATATTCTCCAGAGTCCTCAGGTAGTGTGTGTCACCCTGGCAACAAGGAAAATGGACATAAACGAACTATAATCACTTTTGAATCTTAAATGAGTAGATTTACTTACCGAGCCTGTCCAAGCTTATTGTCCTGTCCAAGAGCACAAATCAATATTTCACAGACAGCAGAGTCACATGACAGTGGTCTGGTCACTACAGGTGACCTTTCCTTTATGATTGTAAGAAAAGAGTCTATTCACTATGTGCCTTTGTTCTGAGTCCATCCATCCGTTCTCCTCCACTTACCCTTGTCAGGGTCGCTGGAGCCAATCAGCTGTCTTAGGGTGGGTGGCAGGTTACACCCTGGACAGGTACGCCAGCCTGTCGCAGGGCTAACACATAGAGACAGGCAGCCATTCGCACCTATGGGTAATTTAGAGTTACCACTTAACCTAACCACAGTAACTGTGGGGTTAGAACTGTGGGAGGAAGCCAGAGCACCTGGAAAGAACCCACACAAACTCCACACTGATGGTGAAACTCAGGAGGCAACAATGCTAACTAAAAGGTTTGTGGCCGTTTTGTTCATGCTCTCCTGAGATCTTACGACACCATTTCAGTTTGCTGACTGGATCTTTCAACACTCAGTCCTTCGGGTGGCGCTGTCAGTTGGTGTTCGCTTTCTTTGCGGTAGAGTATCACTTCCTGTTCCTGTTCCAACACACAGTGGTGTTTCTGAGTAGCTTATCTGCTTAGCAATTTAATTAAAAGCTTTTAGATAACTTCTGTTTTCATAGTGTAATCTTCACGTGCTTCATCCGACGCACTCTCTCTGTGTACTCACTACCTAACTTATAGCCAAAGTATTCACTCACTGTCTCTGTACTGTTTTGCTAGCTTAGCTTAGCTAGTAGCCGACTCGTTAGCACCATGGCTACTTCACCTGTCCCTCTTGCTCATTGTGTCAGATGTTTAGTTACTCCTCAGCCTCCTTTAGCAGTAATGATACCTGTAACAAATGTAGCATATTTGCAGCTCTGGAGGCCAGGATTACTGAATTGGAGACTCGGCTTTGCACCCTTCATTCACCCGTAGCTAGCCAGGCCCCTGTAGCTGGTGCAGCCGAAGATAGCGTAGGCCCCACTAGCTGTTCCCCGGCAGACCCCAAGCAGCTGGGGAAAGAGGGCGGCTGGGTGACGGTGAGGAGGAAGCATAGTCCTAAACAGAAGCCCCAGGCGCACCACCAACCTGTTCATGTGTCTAACCGTTTTCCCCCACTCGGCGACACACCCGCCGGGGGTCAAACTCTGGTAATTGGTGATTCTGTTCTCAGACATGTGAAAATTCACTAAAATCAATATTGAATTGGTGTGTAACTTTGCCAAAACAATGTCGGGCCCCAACCGGTTGCTCTCACCCCAATCGGTCGCAGCAGATGGCCCCGCCCCAATTCAATTCAATTCAATTCAATTTTATTTATATAGCGCCAAATCACAACAAATGTCGCCTCAAGGCGCTTCATAGATACAGAGAAAAGCCCAACAATCATATGACCCCCTATGAGCAAGCACTTTGGCGACAGTGGGAAGGAAAAACTCCCTTTTAACAGGAAGAAACCTCTGGCAGAACCAGGCTCAGGGAGGGGCGGCCATCTGCTGCGACCGGTTGGGGTGAGAGAAGGAAGACAGGATAAAAGACATGCTGTGGAAGAGAGACAGAGATTAATAACAGATATGATTCAATGCAGAGAGGTCTATTAACACATAGTGAGTGAGAAAGGTGACTGGAAAGGAAAAACTCAATGCATCATGGGAATCCCCCGGCAGCCTACATCTATTGCAGCATAACTAAGGGAGGATTCAGGGTCACCTGGTCCAGCCCTAACTATATGCTTTAGCAAAAAGGAAAGTTTTAAGCCTAATCTTAAAAGTAGAGATAGTGTCTGTCTCCCGAATCCAAACTGGAAGCTGGTTCCACAGAAGAGGGGCCTGAAAACTGAAGGCTCTCCCTCCCATTCTACTTTTAAATACTCTAGGAACAACAAGTAGGCCTGCAGAGTGGGAGCGAAGTGCTCTAATAGGGTGATATGGTACTACAAGGTCATTAAGATAGAATGGGGCCTGATTATTTAAGACCTTGTATGTGAGGAGCAGGATTTTGAATTCAATTCTGGATTTAACAGGAAGCCAATGAAGGGAAGCCAAAACAGGAGAAATATGCTCTCTCTTTCTAGTCCCTGTCAGGACTCTTGCTGCAGCATTTTGGATTAACTGAAGGCTTTTCAGTGAGTTTTTTGGACATCCTGATAATAATGAATTGCAGTAGTCCAGCCTGGAAGTAATAAATGCATGAACTAGTTTTTCAGCGTCACTCTGAGACAGGATATTTCTAATTTTAGAGATGTTGCGCAAATGGAAGAACGCAGTCTTACATATTTGTTTAATATGTGCGTTGAAGGACATATCCTGGTCAAAAATGACTCCAAGGTTCCTCACAGTGTTACTGGAGGCCAAGGTAATGCCATCCAGAGTAAGAATCTGGTTAGATACCATATTTCTAAGCTTTTCAGCGCCGAGTACAATGACCTCAGTTTTATCTGAGTTAAGAAGCAGAAAGTTAGTGGCCATCCAAGTCTTTATGTCTTTAAGACATTCCTGCAGTTTAACTAATTGGTGTGTGTTATCTGGCTTCTTGGACAGATAGAGCTGGGTGTCATCTGCATAGCAGTGAAAATGTATGCTATGTCTTCTAATGATGCTGCCTAGGGGAAGCATGTATAATGTAAACAGAATTGGTCCTAGCACCGAACCCTGTGGAACTCCATAATTAACCTCAGTGTGTGAAGAGGACTCTCCATTTACATGCACAAATTGGAGTCTATTAGATAGATATGATACAAACCACTGCAGTGCAATACCTGTAATACCTACAGCATGTTCTAATCGCTCTAATAGGATATTATGGTCAACAGTATCGAATGCTGCACTAAGGTCAAGAAGGACAAGCACAGAGATGAGTCCACTGTCAGAGGCCATAAGAAGATCATTTGTAACCTTCACTAAAGCTGTTTCTGTGCTGTGATGAACTCTGAAACCTGACTGAAACTCTTCAAATAAACCATTCCTCTGCAGATGATCTGTTAGCTGTTTGACAACTACTCTTTCAAGGATGTTTGATATGAAAGGAAGGTTGGAGATTGGCCTATAATTAGCTAAGACTGCTGGGTCTAGAGATGGCTTTTTGAGTAAAGGTTTAACTGCAGCCACCTTGAAGGCCTGTGGTACATAGCCGATTATTAGAGATAGATTGATCATATATAAGATCGAAGAATTAATCAATGGCAGGACTTCTTTGAGCAGTTTTGTAGGAATGGGGTCTAAAAGACACGTTGATGGTTTGGAGGAAGTAATTATTGAAGTTAACTCAGAAAGATCGATTGGAGAAAAAGAGTCTAACTTAACATCAATGGAACTAAGAGTAGCTGTAGATAATATTACATCTGTGGGATGATTATTGGTAATTTTTTCTCTAATGATAAAATGTTATTAATGTTAATGTTATTTGTGAAGAAGTTCATGAAGTCATCACTAGTTAACGTTAAAGGGATGGTTGGCTCAAAAGAGCTCTGACTTTTTGTCAGCCTGGCTACAGTGCTGAAGAGAAACCTGGGGTTGTTCTTATTTTCTTCAATCAGTGATGAGTAGTAAGCTGTTCTGGCTTTGCGGAGGGCTTTCTTATAAAACAACAAACTATTTCTCCAGGCTAAATGATGATCCTCTAAATTTGTGACACGCCATTTCCTCTCCACATTACGAGTCATCTGCTTTAGGGTACGTGTTTGAGAATTATACCACGGGGTCAGGTACTTCTGATTAGAGACCTTAGTTTTCACTGGAGCTACAGTATCCAGAGTCGTACGTAGTGAGGAGGTGAAATTATTAACAAGATAATCGACCTCTGTTGGGGTAGCGTTCAGATAGCTTGACATAACGCTTGACCAAAATGCTTAAAAGACATCTACAGTACGTATACCTCCGACCTGCCCTTTCAACAATCCAACAAATCAAGAAGCGTAAACCTTTCTGAAACTTCCTGCAAGTCTTGTGCAATCAGGCTGCCAAATCACGTCCATGAGAAGTCTAAGTCCAGTAGCCCCTCCCTGAGCCTGGTTCTGCTGGAGGCTTCTTCCTGTTAAATGGGCCTGCCTTACAATATAAAGTGCCTTGAGGCGACTGTTGTTGTGATTTGGCGCTATACAAATAAAATTGAATTGAATTGAATTGAACACTTTGATTCTTTTTCAGCCTTCAGATCAGGGAGGCCGTTCCTCCCAATCACGCCCCTCCAGGTCTCGCTGTCGTTACCCATGTGAGCATTGAAGTCTCCCAGCAGGACAACAGAGTCTCCAGGTGGAGCACCTTCCAGCACCCCCCCCCCAGGGACTCTAAGAAGGCTGGGTACTCCGAACTGCCACTCGGCGCATAAGCGCAGATGACAGTCAGGACCCGTTTCCCGACCCTAAGGCGCAGGGAACAAACCCTCTCGTCCACCGGGAAAAACCCCAACGTACTGGCAGCAAGCCGAGGGGATATTAGAATACCCACCCCAGCCCGCCGCCTCTCACCAGGGGCAACTCCAGACTGAGACAGAGTCCAGCCCCTCTCCAGGAGACTGGTTCCAGAGCCCAAGCCATGCGTAGAGGTGAGCCCGACTATATCTAGCCGGTACCTCTCAACCTCACGCACTAACTCAGGCTCCTTCCCCACCAGAGAGGTGACATTCCATGTCACTATTGCCAGTCTTGGCAGCCGGGGGTCAGTCCGCCAGGGCCTCCGCTCCTGGCCGCCACCCGGCACACAATGCACCCGACCCCTATGGCGCCTCCTGCAGGTGGTGGGCCTGCGGGAGGATGGGCCCATGTCTCCTCTTCGGGCTGCGCCCGGCCGGGCCCCATGGACTAAGGCCCGGCCACCAGACGCTCGCCCTCGGGCACCCTCCCCGGGCCTGGCTCCAGGGCGGGGCCCCGGTAACCCTATCCCGGGCAGGGTAAACTGTTCCCTCTGTGTTTTTTTCATAAGGGTCTTCTGAATCGCTCTTTGTCTGTCTAAAGAGAGGGGCTGAGCTGTCAACTGATCACCACCTGGTGGTGAGTTGGATCAGGTGGCGGGGGAGGACGCTGGACAGACCTGGTGCACCTAAACGCGTAGTGAGGGTGTGCTGGGAACGACTAGCAGAGGCCCCAGTCCGCGAGATCTTCAACGCACACCTCCGGCAGAGCTTCAACAGCATTCCGAGGGAGGCGGGGGACATTGAGTCCGAATGGACCATGTTTAGCGCCCCATTGCCGAAGCTGCTGCATTGAGCTGCGGCCGCAAGATGGTTGGTGCCTGCCGTGGTGGTAATCCTCGAACCAAATGGTGGACACCAGAGGTGAAGGGAGCCACCAGGCTGAAGAAGGAGTCCTATCGGGCTTGGTTAGCCTGTGGGACTCCGGAGGCAGCCGACAGGTATCGACTGGCCAAGCGGAAGGCGGCTCGGGCAGCGGCTGAAGCAAAAACTCGGGTGTGGGAGGAGTTCGGAGAGGCCATGGAAAAAGACTTTCGGACTGCCTCGAAGAGGTTCTGGCAAACGGTCAGGCGTCTCAGGAGGGGAAAGCGGTGCTCTACCTGCACTCTGTATAGTGCTGGCGGAGCGCTGCTGACGTCGACTGAGAAAATTGTCAGGCGGTGGAAGGAATACTTCGAGGACCTCCTTAATCCCACTGACGCGTCTTCCGAGGAGGAAGCAGAGTCTGGGGATGAGGGGAATGACCCTGGCATAGAAAGTCTATGCCAGGGTGCTGGAAAGGAGAGTTCGTCCGCTAGTCGAACCTCGGATGCACGAGGAACAATGCGGTTTTCGTCCTGGTCGCGGAACACTGGACCAGCTCTTCATCCTCTCGAGGATACTTGAGGGTGCATGGGAGTTTGCCCAACCAGTCTACATGTGTTTTGTGGACTTGGAGAAGGCATTCGACCGTGTCCCTTGGGGTGTCCTGTGGGAGGTGTTGCGGGAGTATGGGGTGTCTGGCCCATTGCTACGGGCCATTCGATCCCTATACAACCGTTGCAAGAGCTTGGTTCGCATTGCCGGCAATAAGTCGGACTCGTTCCCGGTGGGTGATGGGCTCCGCCAGGGCTGCCCTTTGTCACCGGTTCTGTTCATAATTTTTATGGACAGGATTTCTAGGCGCAGCCAAGTGGCGGAGGGCTTTCGCTTTGGTGGCCTCAGAATCTCATCTCTGATCTTTGCGGATGATGTGGTTCTGTTGGCTTCATCGGGTGAGGGCCTCCAGCTTGCACTGGAGCGGTTCGCAGCCGAGTGTGAAGCAGCGGGAATGAGGGTCAGCACCTCCAAATCTGAGGCCATGGTTCTCAGCCGGAAAAGGGTGGAGTGCCCACTCTGGGTCGGGGATGAGTTCCCGCCCCAAGTGGAGGAGTTCAAGTATCTCGGGGTCTTGTTCGCGAGTGATGGGAGAAGGGAGCCGGAGATCGACAGACGGATTGGGGCTGCAGCTGCAGTAATGCAGACGCTGCACCGGTCCGTCGTGGTGAAGAGGGAGCTGAGTGTAAAAGCGAAGCTCTCAATTTACCGGTCGATCTACGTCCCTACCCTCACCTATGGCCACGAGCTGTGGGTAGTGACCGAAAGGACGAGATCGCGGATACAAGCGGCGGAAATGAGCTTCCTCCGAAGGGTGGCTGGCCTCTCCCTTAGAGATAGGGTGAGAAGTTCGGTCATCCGGGAGGGGCTCAGAGTAGAGCCGCTGCTGCTCCACATCGAAAGGAGCCAGCTGAGGTGGTTTGGGCATCTGACAAGGATGCCCCCTGGGCGCCTCCTGGGTGAGGTGTTCCAGGCATGTCCCACCGGGAGGAGGCCCCGGGGCAGACCCAGGACACGCTGGAGAGATTATATCTCTCGGCTGGCCTGGGAACGCCTTGGTGTTCCCCCGGACAAGCTGGAGGAGGTGGCTGGGGAGAGGGAGGTCTGGGCCTCTTTGCTTAGGCTGCTGCCCCCGCGACCCGGCCCCGGATAAAGCGGATGAAGATGGATGGATGAACACTTTGATTCTTTTTCAGCCTTTCTGTTGCTCTTATACTTGGGGACATTGTTGTGTTGCATGATCGATTTTGGTCAAGTTTTAGCTGTGGGGCAAATGGCCTCACTTTTTGCGGTGGGTTGTGGCTTTTGGTTCAGCTGTGAGGGTCAAGAGGTTCACAGTTAACATAGTCAACTAAATTTAGCTGTGTAACCAAGACGAGTGAGAGACTCTTTCCCCCTAGTCTTTAATCTTCTGTCGTGATCCAGGCTATTTGTGCTTTTGGGTGTTTTCCCTAACCCAATGAATGTGTTTTATGTGTGAAAATCAACCTAACAAATCATTATGTAAATCTGTTCACTTTCAGATGTGATAGGGTTAGGTTTGGGGCCGGATGGACGGCTGGATCCTCTGCCCTCAGCGCATCTTACCGCCCTCGAGCGGCTTTCTGTTGGATTCAGTTGACGACCCAGAGCGTTTCATAAGGACGTGGAAGGGTACTTTTCACGTTACTGTGTGATAGGGCCGGGACAAATCGTTGGTATGTCAGGTGTTGGGAATGCTCTGTGCAGGGTCTGACCTTGGGATGAATTTCTGGGACGCTCACTACTGGGAAGATGGTGTCATTATGTTAACACACCTGTGAATGGTTTAGACCTGGAAACTGCCAAAACCTCTGCTTTTGCAGAGGTGTTCATGCTTGCTGATGATTAACTAATTAAATGCATTTGATTAGCTGCATAGGGCTGCTACTTTAACCTCTTAACCCTTTAAAGCCGGTAGGAGTGGGCACGCTCTGTTTTGCTAACTATTTTTAAATCCCGGTAGCTCTGCAACCACGTAAGCTAGCGCAATAATTTTTTTTGCATATGAAACCGGAGGAGTTGTACTTACATCTTATGCCATCAGCTTGTCCTCGGTCACGGTGTCCTTCCACATATAGCTTTGCAAAAACTGCATAAAAAGCGCTTGCAGCAACAAAAACATAATATTCCAGAAACACGCTTTGCCAATCTGATCAGCTGTTCGTAACACTTCCTACGTTGGAATAGACGTCAGTGCAAACTTTTGCATGTCCGCCATGACCTGCCTGAAACTGGAAGTGATGTCATTTTGCGGAAATGTATTTTTTTTTTTTTTTTTACCATCAGGGCCTCATGAGCCTATACTGGTGTTTTTAAAAGTTATGTTTGACTTTATGAATTTCTGTGTGGTTTCTGGGATGCTTAGGACTCATATTGCACTGCTGGAAATAGTTTATTTTGATGCACATGCTGCTTTTTTGCAAATTTGCACTATAATATTTATTTTCGTTTTTCCTGCAGTGTATAAAAATTGGTGTATTTCAAAAATAAAACTATGAAGACACTCAAAATAAATTTCCTGTGGTGGGAAACTATTTTGTGCAACTTTTTTGTATTTACAGTTTTGAGGGATAAGCCTCTTAAATTTCTCTAACTAGAAATATATGTTAAAAAAACAAAAACAATTTTCAATTATTTTGTAGTTTATTGCCCTTTTTTGCAATTTATGTAATTACTATGCACTTAATGCAGACATATTATTAAAATCTGGGCTATTATGGTTGTATTGATGTATATCAACTTGAAATGCTCCCAAAAATGGCTCCACAGCATGTAAAAATATAATATAAGCTCTGGTGGACTTGGTTCTATGGTAGGTCTTAAAGGGTTAATACATATGAAAGAAATAAGAGCGTATTTAAAGTCTCATAAATAAAATGATAAACACAGTTATAGTATCTCAGCTGCATCTGTGCGCCGTGTCTGAGGAAATATTTTAACCTTTGGTTTCACAAAATCTGTTTAAGAGCACTGAATAATTTGCAAACAAATGTCCCACAAGGTCAGTGAGAGAGAAGCATTTAGATGTTGCCTTAATTTCGTTTTTTATGTTTTTGTCCTTGATGTTGGCATAATGTAGGAGTGAAGGAGACAATCAAACAGGTAACCAACACGAAACGTAAATCAATCAGATGATGATCTGATTTAAGCTGTGTGCTTAATAAAGCCTTAATAAGATCTTGTAGACCATTTTCTCTCTTAAGCACAGATATTGTGTGTACACACACACACGCATGTGTAGTACGCCGGTGTTATTACAGTAGAAGATTGGCCTTTTCCTCTTCCTATGACCATCGATCTCCAGAGTCAACACCTCGCGCTTCTCTGATATTTGCACACAGATGCAGACAAACATTAAAACAGGGACACACAACCCTTCACCATTCACACAGACACACACAGACTGTGACCTGGTAAGATTCTCATTTAGATAAACAGAGATGCAGAACAGTCTCTTGTCCTCCTCGCCTTGTTAGAAATGAAGACGTCACCTGCTGCCGTTGGGGCAGTTTCACAAAAAGAGCATCCACTGCTCACTGTTGGTCACACGTTTCTTCTTCAGCGTGTGCTGCATACCAAATGCTCTCCAACATGTCTGGCTTCCTATGGTGACACAGCAGAGTTTTCACTCACTGCCCACTTTACACCTCCCATTCAAATCTATTTAAATCACTCTTTTCATAAAGCTTATGGCAAAGGAGTTGATCTATTTTTGTTGTAGCTGTTTTCACAGTGCTTGCCCACTTCACACATCTTCTAGAACTAGTAGAAAATAATGAACAAAACTAGTCAGAAAGGTTGATCAAAATGAAGGGGACCTTTTGCTGGAAAAAAGGTGAAGTTTTGTGACTCCAGTGAATAAACTCCCACTCGCTGGGCAATCATTGAGCAAAGCGGTTCATCAGTCGATGAGTCAAAGGTCTCAGATTTCATATAGACCTCCAGATTCTTCACAGACACAGTTAGCTTTCTTCTCACATTTGAAATCAGGAAGCAATTCTTCCACCGTGATCGCTGCACCTGCCTTGCAGCTATATATATCTCACTGTTTCTCACCTCTCCCACATTTTTTCTTTCAATCTACCACCCTCACTCCTGATTTCACTCTTGTCTCGCAAGTCCCATTTTTTCTCCACCTCCAACTGTCATGCTAACACAGTCGTCTATGCTATAACCCTCTCACCTTTAATCATTATCTCCTGTTTCTCATGACAGTGTTTTTTATGTATGCTGTTCTCATGAGATACAGTACAATGAATTCCTGTATCCTTTAAAAGGATTTTGGTTCTTAACAAAACTATAGAAGTGAATTAACTACAACACGACCATCTGAACAATGATCAGATTGATCCTTCAGGGTCAAGGTTGGACTGTTTTGGAGCAGAATCTTCAAATCAGGTAAACACAACATTTTTTCAGCCTGGTGTTTCCGACTATTCTCCTAAGAACGGCTGGACATGGGACTTGACTGTTGTTATGTTGTTTGCTGTAGTCAACATTGTTGTAGACAGAACCAGTACTTCCTGTGACAACAACATCTTATGGCAGCAGTATTTTTAAAACCTAAAACATTTTCTTTCTTAACCTAGCCAACTTCTTGTGTCTGTGCATAAACAATTTCATCTTACTTATCTAGACATTTAAATCAGTGCCAATTTCCTGCATAGATTCGGTCCCTATCCAGAGCCCGTGACCACAGGTGAGGGTAGGGTCGTAGAATGACCTACCCTCACCTGTGGTCACGGGCCTCTGTCAGTGCGCCCCAGGGCGGCTGTGGCTACAATGTAGCTGCCATCACCAGTGTGTGAATGGGTGGATGATTGTGTATAGTGTAAAGCGCTTTGGGGTCCTTAGGCTAGTAAAGCGCTATACAAATACAGGCCATTTACCATTTGACCACAAATTGCGAGCCTCATTTTAATACTCAGCTCTCTCTTTACCACAACAGATCGATGCAGCCATGCCCCCAATCCATTTGTTAATCTCCCGCTCCCTTCACCCAACGCCCTGAGTTACTTAACCCTTTAAAGCCGGTCAGAGCAGCACGCTCCGTTTTGCGTAACAATTTTTAAATCCCTGTAGCTCTGCAACCACGTGAGCTAGCGCAATAATTTTTTTTGCATATGAAAGTTGTACTTACATCTTATGCCATCAGCTTGTCCTCGGTCACAGTTTCCTTCCACATATAGCTTTGCAAAAACTGCATAAAAAGCACTTGCAGCAACAAAAACATAATATTCCAGAAACACGCTTTGCCGACCCGATCAGCTGTTTGTAACACTTCCTACGTCCATCAGCGCGAACTATCGCATGTCCGCCATGTCCTGCCCGAAACCGGAAGTGACGTCATTTTCGCGGAAATGTAGTTTTTTACCATCAAGGCCTCATGAGCCTATACTGGTGTTTTTAAAAGTTATGTTTGACTTTATGACTTTCTGTGTGGTTTCTGGGATGCTTAGGACTCATATTGCACTGCTGGAAATAGTTTATTTTGATGCATATGCTGCTTTTTTGCAAGTTTGCATTATAATATTTATTTTCGTTTTTCCTGCAGTGTATAGAAATTGGTGTATTTCAAAAATAAAACTATGAAGACACTCAAAATAAATTTCCTGTGGTGGGAAACTATTTTGTGCAACTTTTTTGTATTTACAGTTTTGAGGGATAAGCCTCTTAAATTTCTCTAACTAGAAATATATGTTAAAAAAACAAAAACGATTTTCAATTATTTTGTAGTTTATTGCACTTTTTTGCAATTTATGTAATTACTATACACTTAATGGAGACATATTATTAAAATCTGGGCTATAATGGTTGTATTGATATATAGCAACTTGAAATGCTCCCAAAAATGGCTCCACAGCATGTAAAAATATAATATAAGCTCTGGCGGACTTGGTTCTATGGTAGGTCTTAAAGGGTTAAACTGTGATCCCCCTGTAGTTGGAGCATAACCTCTGGTCCCCCTTCTTAAAGATGGGGACCACCACCCCAGTCTGCCAGTCTAGAGGCCCCAAATCTCTACATGATGTTGTAGTGGTCTGACAACACACGGGGTCTTTAGGAACTCAAGACAAACCTCATCCAAAACAGGGACCTGACCACCAAAGAGCTGTTTAACTACCTCAGTGACTTCACCACTAGAGAAGTTAATGCCATAACCGCATTAACGCGGGGAATCATTAGCGTTATTTTAACGAGATTAATGCTGACAGCACTATTTAGAAGACGGTGGGATTAAGGAGGTCCACAAAGTATTCCTTCCACCACTCAACTACGTGCTCAGTTGAAGTCAGCAACCCCACCATACACCATGTGAGTAGAGCACCGCTTTCCTCTCCTGAGTCACCTGATCACTTGTCAGAATTGCTTTGAGGCAGACTAAAAGTCTTGTTTCATGGCCATAACAACAACACGATTTCATAGCTACCACCTGAACTGTGTTCCACTTGGCCTGCCCGTCAGGCGCTTCCAAAGTCCCACAGGCTAATCAAACCACCAACTGGGACCAGACGTTCCCACCACACTTGTGTGCCACAGTGATCGCAGGGGCTATGTGTCGTAGGTAAGGACCCCCAAGGCAAATTGGTCCTGGATGAGGGACCAGACAAAGACAGTGGACGAGAGAGAGAAAAACAAGGGATCACTGTACCCTGCCCTGATACAGGCCTCATCCAGGTGTCCTTTGATGTAGTCTCCCTCTTCACTTGCATACCCACCACGAGGCCGTGGAGACTGTCAGAAAACGACTACAAGAAGACAACTCCTTGGAGGACAGGACCAACTTCACACCCGATCAGATCTGCTCACTGTTAGACCTCTGCCTCACCACTACATACTTCAAATACAACGAAGGCTATTACAGACAAAAACATGGCTGTGCCATGGGCTCCCCCGTGTCACCTATTGTAGCCAACCTTTACATGGAGGAAGTGGAAAGGAAGGCTCTTGGCTCTTTCAAAGGAAGAGTACCCAGCCACTGGTACAGATATGTAGACGACACCTGGGTCAAAATCAAGACACAGGAAGTGAATCCTTCACTGCGCACATCAACGCTGTGGATAAAAACATCAAGTTCACCAGGGAAGACACAAAGGACGACTGTTTGCCTTTCCTGGACTGCGCTGTGCACATTGAAGAGAATGGCAACCTCAACATTGAAGTTTACCAGAAGCCCACACACACAGACCAGTACCTCCTGTTTGACTCCCATCACCCTCTGGAACACAAACTTGGAGTAATTAGGACCCTACACCACCGGGCAGAACATGTTCCCTCTAAGCCTGAAGGGAAAAAGAAGGAACACACACATGTAAAGGAAGCACTCAAAACGTGCGGCTATCCTAAATGGGCGTTTTTAAAGTCAGCAAAGAGGCACAGAAAAGAAGATCAGACACCAGCGAGGGAGGATAAGAAAGACGCAACAACATTGTCATCCCCTATGTAGCCGGTGTATCAGAGAAACTCAGGAGGGTTTTCTCCAAGCATGACATCCCGGTGTACTTCAGACCCAGCAACACACTGAGACACAAACTGGTTCACCCGAAAGACAAAACTCCAAAACACAGACTTAACAATGTGGTGTTTGCTGTACAGCAGTGAGGAATGCCCAGACCTCTACATTGGAGAGACCAAACAGCCACTTCACAAGCGCATGGCACAACACAGAAGAGCCACCTCCACAGGACAAGACTCAGCTGTCCATCTGCATCTAAAGGTCAAAGGTCACTCTTTCAAGGACGCCAACGTTCACATTTTGGACAGAGAGGACAGATGGTTTGACAGAGGAGTGAAAGAAGCATCTATGTCCACTGTGAGCGACCATCTTTGAACAGAGGCGGTGGTTTACGACCAGTGTTGGTCAAGTTACTTGAAAAAAGTAATCAGTAACTAATTACTGATTACTTCCCCAAAAAAGTAATCCCGTTACTTTACTGATTACTTATTTTCAAAAGTAATTAATTACTTAGTTACTTTTTAAAAACACGATTTACAACCTGAATAGGTGATAAAGTGATAGATCTTTCAGCCCAATTCTACTTTTTCTGCATAATCATCATACAAAATGTAATCAAATGGAAAAGTCTCTTTTTAAAACTTGTTTTATTAGTTTTAATCTTTTAACTTTATGCATCAAGCAAACATTTAATTATCTGCAACATTCTCTGACTGGAAGAAATTAGTTTAATATTTAAACCTATTTTCTGCACATTCCAGCACATAAAATAAAATATTTTTTTGTGTTTACACTCAGTCTTTCAAATAGATGCAAGTAAAACACAGCAGAAAATAAATAAAGTCAAAGACTAGCGGTCCTGTTGCTCTATTTTCACCTGTAAAGCAGGAGTAGGGTAGGCGGAGGGTTACCCTGGTGCAGGTGTGCAGCGGTCAGTGGAAGAATCCGCGAGTTTCTCTGTGAGTTTCCCATTACGTCGTAGCTACTCGGTGCTTGTTTGGAAGTTTAGGGGTTTTTTCACTGTAAAAAGAAGTTTTCTTCCCACGCACAACGGACACTAATGTTTTTGTCACTTTTTATGGAATCAAACTCAAAGTAAGGTCAGTACTTCCACGCTTTAAACGCTGCACGCTCATACTCTCTCTGCACTCGATATATGATCCATTGTTGATCTGCACACAGCTGATAAAGTTGAAGATGATGATGATGATGCTGTCACGAACGTCGCACTCGCTTACGTCACTGTCATGAGACATTCTCGCAAAAAATCACGGTTCTAGTAACGCAGTAACGCAGCGTTCCTACGGGAAAGTAACGGTAATCTAATTACCGTTTTTGCAATAGTAATCCCTTACTTTACTCGTTACTTGAAAAAAGTAATCGGATTACAGTAATGCGTTACAAGTAATGCGTTTCTGCCCATCTCTGCTTACGACACCAAGTCTCTGCCATCTATAATCCAGTTTTGAGATCCCTCCCCAGACGCCTTAACGCCCACTCACATCCTGGGCCATCTGACCTCAGGAAATCACATGATAAGGTGGGGCCAGGTTTCACAATGAGCTCACCTGAAACTCTGGCTGATTGGGACCCACACCCAGTTCCACACCTTGGCTCATGTGATTAGAGGATCATCAGGGGGTCCTTGTGTCCCTCTGTGGGGGGAAACTCCCACTGGGTTTAAATCTGGGACTCTCCACCATTTGACCTTAGAACTGAAGAAGCTTCTCGGATGAAGGTGAAACGTCTTCAAGTAACTTAAAGAAGTCCAGACACTTTTCTTTGCAAGCTCCTTTGACTACAATCTGAAACTGAGTATCTTGCATTTAAATTTCTTACAAATTTTGACAAAAAAAATCACAGCCACTTCAGAAATTTTTTTCGATGCATATTTGTCTCCCAAGCTGCCGTTTTTACTTTTGTTATTAGGTTTGTAATTTAAAAACATTATCCAGGAGACACAGGGAGACGAGAGCAGCTATGAGTTTGAAATGTACGAGAGAGAGAGCTACAAAGGTGAGAGGGAGGACATCCAGGAGGAAGTGTCAGAGAGAGACTGAAACAGAGAGTGCATGTGAGAGAGAGAGAAGTGATGACAGGTTATTTTTCACCTTTCCTCTCCTGACGGCTGATGTTATTTCCATTCTCCTCGGACACACAGCAGATCCAATCTAAGGCTTCTCTGGACGGCCCTTCTGAAGCCTCATAACCAAATGAAAACCTTTATTACATACAGCTTACACAGACACACACATACGCACACCACGCACACACGCATGCAGAACATCGAAGCCTATATACCTACAGTCAGAATCAGTCCCACTACTGCATGCACACAGACTAACTACTAAGCTACACTTCACACACACTCGTATGCGCAGTATAAACATCGGGGACGCATAAATCTCACAGTTTGCATGTGCAAATGCATGTTCTGAATTTTCAATTGAAGTCTTATGTGGGAGGCGTTTTCTTCAAGCCATATGGATGCATTTATGTATCGTGTGTGTGTGTGTTAATTGTTAAAACCCATGAGGGACACCATCAGGTGAAGGTTTAATTCTTTGGCTGTTACTTTACAGAGGATTATTATTGTTCACTGAGTGGAGAGTACACTGGAGACAGATACAGTATGTGTGCACAAACCCACGCACACATACATGCAAGAACAAAGACACGTGTGCCAAACCATAAAAATAAAAGCCCCACAGAAGATCTCTACTGTGAGTGCTCTAAATTATTATTCTACCTCCTTTGTCTTTATCCTCTAACAAATAAGATGCATGCATCTCTGCACTGTGGTAACTAAAATGTGCAAAGACAAGGTGCAGCAGACTCAGAAAATGGTTCTTTTCAGAGACTGCGGGGCATACAGAGAGAACCACAGCAACCTGGAAACTCAGAAATAGGTAAAGCCAACGGAGGATGGGCTGAGTGGGGTTGGGGTGTTGACAGCTAATCAGATTGGTGTGAGAGTGAAGAGTCAAGGCCAACACCCCTTTAGGACACCAGAACTGCTATCACGTTATTTCAGTCTATTAATGTAGCAAAAAGAGGGGTCGTACCCTTGGAACTGTGGGAAATTGAGTTTTTATGCACAGGGGGTGTCATCATCTTTCTCTCTGCCATCGTTTCAAATCTGCTTTATTTTTCACTTCTGCAAATTATCAGTGGTTTTGAAAATATTCAAGCACATTATCAACATTTGAAACGGGTTCTTTTTAATAAAGGTAATAAAGGTTGAAACCACTGAATCATTACAACACTGTATAAACTAATGCTACAGTGGGCTCTGTCAGAGAACAAGAAATGAATCCAGATCAAGTGACTATTACACAACCCCTACAAAGACATCTGGTCATGTCCTACGTACTTTATTGTATAATATAATAACTGTGTTAAAGTGACGGTTCGTCTCAGCACACTGACATCAGCTTTAGAGCAGTGATGTGGGCAAAGTACCAGCTGCGTAGTCAGAGCAGACGCAAACAAGCTGCAACAACTCGAAATGCAACATGAACCAACAGAGTGTTTAGTGAAAAACCAAACATTTACTTCAGGAGTGTGATCCTGGCAAACACCGTAACACGCGTAGGGCAAGAACTTCAAGTCTAAAATCTCATGTTAGAGCTTTAAAAAGGGCTTTAGTCTCTCTGGATGTTTTTCTAATGTCTTTATGATCGGTGATGTTTTCATAACTCATTCATGTGATTACTGAGAAGGTCGACTCTCGGCGTATGTCATAATTAGCTCTCTGAAAGGCCTTAACCTGCCAATTCAAGCCACTGTACTGGAAAGTGTGTTTGTTGTGTTGTTGTTTGCATTTTAATGCATTTATCTGACAAACCGTGGCCTGCTCTGAGGTACAGGTTTGTGTTTCAGTGAGTGAAATTGTTGCATTTGATTTGTATTTCTGTGCATCGTGGTCAGCCTGAATTGGATACACCACGATAACCGAGCTCGCTGTAGTGTTCGTTTATAACTTTGGACTCCAACCACTCAAATATGATCAGTTCTTACTTTTGGAGTCCAACACAGCCTCATCTAAGGTCTGAGAGCCAGACAAGCTATATTAACATTAAAGATGAAATATTCCAGCATCATCATCATCATCATCAACTTTATTTATAAAGCACTTTAAAACAACCACAGCTGACACAAAGTGCTGTACATTGGAACTGTAAAATAAAATTACATGAGATATAAATAAAAACCAAATAAAATAAGAGTGAACTCATTAAATAACTACTTCAATTAAAAGAGAAACTAAGTCTCGCTGAGGTTAAAAGCCAAGGAATAAAAGTGGGTTTTAAGACGTGATTTAAAAGTGGACAGTGAAGGGGCCTCTCTAACGTGCACGGGCAAATTATTCCATAATTTTGGAGCCACAATAGAGAAGGCCCCGCCCCCTCTGAGCTTCCTCCTGGATCTTGGTACCTCCAGGAGCAGCTGGGCAGCTGACCTGAGAGACCGACAGGGTATGTGGGGATGAAGAAGCTCAGAGAGGTAAGGCGGGGCAAGACTGTGGAGGCATTTAAGAACAAACATAAGAATTTTAAAATTAACTCTAAAAGACACAGGCAGCCAGTGCAGAGAGGCCAGCACGGGGGTTATATGCTTATATATGCTTATTATATGGTTATATGTGCAGCTGCATTTTGAACCAGCTGCAGACGTGAGAGCAATGACTGACTGTCCAGGCGGGAAGAAATAAAAGCATGGATCACTGTTTCAAGATGCTGCCTCGAAAGAAAAGATTTTACTCTTGCCAGTCGCCTTAAATGATAAAAACTGGACTTCACCACTGCTCTGATTTGGTTGTCCAATTTAAAATCACTGTCCAACTTAAAACCAAGGTCAGTAACAACAGGTTTAAAATAGACTTCCAGGGATCCTAAAACAACAGAGGAGGACTCACAGGGACCGCTGGGTCCAAACACCAACATCTCTGTTTTCTTTTCATTAAAATTTAAAAAGTTTAGAGCCAACCAAGCTTTAATTTCATCTAGACATGTCAACAGAGGTTTTATGGAGATGCCATCCTTGTGTTTTAGTGGCAAATAAATTAGTTTATTAGTTTTACTACATCATGTGGCCTGTCTTTCTCCTCTTTCTACTGATATACGTACATGTATTTATTTTTCATGGAACAAACATGTTTTGGGAGACCTGAATAATTAGTGACTCAGGCTGGTGAAGGTTTAACAGAAATATGTGATTTAAAAAATACTGTTTATGTTTACTGAGAATGACAGAAAACTGCTGACGTTTCCTTTGTTCTGTCAGTCTGGAAATAAAAAAAAGCTAAAAAATCTTTGTTTTTGAATATAACAATGGACCCATTATAACCGTGAGACTGATTCATCCCCTCTAGACATGCTTACTTTTCCTCTGTCTGCACTGATGTAATACACAGTGCGATGTTGAGCCACGTTTGTGCACACAGGAGCATGTCAACGTGAGTCATGTCCCAGGCACAAAATGAAACATTTCCCCAAATCCTCTCAACTAATAACAGCTCCATGATGGTGAATCTGCTCCTACAGGAACAGGGCCTGACAGACTAGTCTGCGGGTGAAGGTTAGACTCACGGAGATTGTGCAGCTTTCACGGAAGATGGAATAAAACAGAAATGGCGCAACTGTCAAACAATTATTTCTAGGCCAGACAGAGTGTCAGGTTTGTGTCCCAAGATATCTGATAGGCCAGTAGAGTCGATACACTGAGGGTTATAATTACCAGAGACTCTGGTCATTTAACCCCTATTACATCTAAAAACATTTTTTATTTGCTATCTGTGCATAAAACATATTCACTCAACACACGGTTTTAGATAACTATGGCTGTTCCTGAGAGTGTGTGTTTTGTTTTCGATAGGAGATGGATATCATGCAATATTGATGGCAGAGAGTTCGCTGCCTGTTTCTGCTGAGTGCTCTCTCCACAGTTTAAAAAAATAAAAAGACCCCAGCGACAGGATGCCAAATAAAAGCATGTCAGTCAAGACCATTATAGTCGAAAGGAGATGGTTATTTCCATCTGATGCAATTAATGTTGTGGCATTGTGGCTCCGTTCTGGGACCTCGCCGTCCTTCCATGAGGATAATGTGGGGAAAGCAGACCTCCCAGCACTTTCATGTAATGTCAGAGAGCAGCAGCGACACACACCAGAATAAAATGAGCTTCAGCATCGTTAAGTCTTAAGTCTGAGAGAAGTCCCCCAGATGTCTGTGGGTTGCAAAGTAGCTTTCATGCACAGCAAATGTAGATGCACTAAAACAGGTTAAATAGCACATTATAGACAGCAGTTAACGAGGTCGGATATAAATGCACCCAGCATGACTAAACTCAGAATGCCAACAATAAACCTGACCCGCTGTTTCATGTGGATAAAGGATTATTACACCCATTTGTTTCTACCAGCAACACCAGCGTTACCCTAACAATGCAGTCATTATCCTCGTGCTCGTCACGGTACAGTTGATGAATCCTCTGAGCTTCTGGTCATGAACTCTTCTCTTAATCGCTGACGATGAAACATACACACCTACGTGCTGGCGAGCGCCCTTTAGTTGCTGTGCAGCCATAAAGGGGTTATTTGCTTATTTGTTTACCTTTGATATCTCGTCTCCTACGTGGCTTCCTCACCTTCCTCATACTATCAGACAACTTTACAAATGGAAAGTCTCCAACTTCAGTCAACTCTAAGATATCTGTGAGCTCTTCTGGGAATCAACCAAACGATTATATTTACCTAAAATAACAATAAAGAGTGTCTGTGTAAAATACACATGGATGTGCCCAAACTCTGAAAAACCTGTAAATCCCCCTGATGCAAACTGACCTTTAATGTATCATCGATTACTTTGGTTGAAACTAGTCTGAAGAAACACAATTCAAAATTGTCACTTTGTGTAACACAACAAACTCTAAAAATATTTCAGTTACAGCTTTTGTTGTAGCTGTACATAAGCCGATTGCACAGGTAAGCATTTATTTTCTTGTAAGTTCGATCTTTACACGGAGCATAACGGGGCATTTTAAATAGGACATGACGTCCTTGCTGTGCACTCGGCTGTCAGGGGCCAGCAACCATCAGATACGCCAATATCTTGTCAACAAAATGTAATAAGGTCTAGAAAATGAGATTATAGTCTGTGCTTTACATATCGGATTTGATTATTTTATCAGAAGTGCTATATCTGGTGACACATCATAATTCACTTAATGGCAGCTCCGCTTCAAGAATATGACTATAAATAGCAAGAGCATATGCTAATTAATCTCATGCCAGTTCGACTGTATATTAAAGGACTTATTCGATTTGTGGCAGCCAGCTGCATCAGGACACGCCGCTGATACAGGGACGTCGTACAAAGAGGTCAGGATCAGGTGTGAGCCAGAGACAACTGCTACACATATTCAATTCAGTTTTACTTACACAGCGCCAAATCACAACAACAGTCACCTCAATATCTTTATATTGTACAGTAGATCGTACAATAATAGACACAGAGAAAAACCCAACAATCATATGACCCCCTATGAGCAGCACTTTGGTGACAGTGGGAAGGAAAAACTCCCTTTTAACAGGAAGAAACCTCCAGCAGAACCAGGCTCAGGGAGGGGCGGGGCTATCTGCTGTGATTGGTTGGTGTGAGAGAAGGAAGACAGGATAAAAGACATGCTGTGGAAGAGAGACAGAGGTTAATAACAGATATGATTCAATGCAGAGAGGTCTGTTAACACATAGTGAGTGAGAAAGGTGACTGGAAAGGAAAAACTCAATGCATCATGGGAATCCCCGGCAGCCTACATCTATTGCAGCATAACTAAGGGAGGATTCAGGGTCACCTGGTCCAGCCCTAACTATATGCTTTAGCAAAAAGGAACGTTTTAAGCCTAATCATAAAAGTAGAGATAGTGTCTGTCTCCTCAATCCAAACTGGAAGCTGGTTCCACAGAAGAGGGGCCTGAAAACTGAAGGCTCTGCCTCCCATTCTACTTTTAAATACTCTAGGAACAACAAGTAGGCCTGCAGAGCGAGAGCGAAGTGCTCTAATAGGGTGATATGGTACTACAAGGTCATTAAGATAAGATGGGGCCTGATAATTTAAGACCTTGTATGTGAGGAGCAGGATTTTGAATTCTGGATTTAACAGGAAGCCAAAACAGGAGAAATATGCTCTCTCTTTCTAGTCCCTGTCAGTACTCTTGCTGCAGCATTTTGGATTAGCTGAAGGCTTTTCAGGGAGTTTTTAGGACTTCCTGATAATAATGAATTGCAGTAGTCCAGCCTGGAAGTAATAAATGCATGAACTAGTTTTTCAGCGTCACTCTGAGACAGGATATTTCTAATTTTAGAGATGTTGCACAAATGGAAGAAAGCAGTCTTACATATTTGTTTAATATGTGCGTTGAAGGACATATCCTGGTCAAAAATGACTCCAAGGTTCCTCACAGTGTTACTGGAGGCCAAGGTAATGCCATCCAGAGTAAGAATCTGGTTAGATACCATATTTCTAAGCTTTTCAGCACCGAGTACAATGACCTCAGTTTTATCTGAGTTAAGAAGCAGAAAGTTAGCGGCCATCCAGGTCTTTATGTCTTTAAGACATTCCTGCAGTTTAACTAATTGGTGTGTGTTATCTTGCTTCATGGACAGATAGAGCTGGGTGTCATCTGCATAGCAGTGTAAATGTATGCTATGTCTTCTAATGATGCTGCCTAGGGGAAGCATGTATAATGTAAACAGAATTGGTCCTAGCACTGAACCCTGTGGAACTCCATAATTAACCTCAGTGTGTGAAGAGGACTCTCCATTTACATGCACAAATTGGAGTCTATTAGATAGATATGATACAAACCACTGCAGTGCAGTACCTGTAATACCTACAGCATGTTCTAATCGCTCTAACAGGATATTATGGTCAACAGTATCGAACGCTGCACTGAGGTCTAGCAGGACAAGCACAGAGATGAGTCCACTGTCAGAGGCCATAAGAAGATCATTTGTAACCTTCACTAAAGCTGTTTCTGTGCTGTGATGAGCTCTGAAACCTGACTGAAACTCTTCAAATAAACCATTCCTCTGCAGATGATCTGTTAGCTGTTTGACAACTACTCTTTCAAGGATTTTTGATATGAAAGGAAGGTTGGAGATTGGCCTATAATTAGCTAAGACTGCTGGGTCTAGAGATGCTTTTTGAGTAAAGGTTTAACTACAGCCAGCTTGAAGGCCTGTGGTACATAGCCGATTATTAGAGATAGGTTGATCATATTTAAGATTGAAGAATTAATTAATGGCAGGACTTCTTTGAGCAGTTTTGTAGGAATGGGGTCTAAAAGACACGTTGATGGTTTGGAGGAAGTAATTATTGAAGTTAACTCAGAAAGATCGATTGAAGAAAAAGAGTCTAACTTAACATCAATGGTACTAAGAGTAGCTGTAGATAATATTACATCTGTGGGATGATTATTGGTCATTTTTTCTCTAATGATAACAATTTTATTTGTGAAGAAGTTCATGAAGTCATCACTAGTTAACGTTAAAGGGATGGTTGGCTCAAAAGAGCTGTGACTTTTTGTCAGCCTGGCTACAGTGCTGAAGAGAAACCTGGGGTTATTCTTATTTTCTTCAATCAGTGATGAATAGTAAGATGTTCTGGCTTTGTGGAGGGCTTTCTTATAAAGCAACAAACTATTTCTCCAGGCTAAATGATGATCCTCTAAATTTGTGACACGCCATTTCCTCTCCAGCTTACGAGTCATCTGCTTTAGGCTACGTGTTTGAGAATTATACCACGGAGTCAGGTACTTCTGATTAGAGACCTTAGTTTTCACTGGAGCTACAGTATCCAGAGTCGTACGTAGTGAGGAGGTGAAATTATTAACAAGATAATCGACCTCTGTTGGAGCAGCGTTCAGATAGCTGCTCTGCTCTATGTTGGTACAGGGCATTGACGATGATAACAGTGGCTGGATTATATTCTTAAACTTAGTTACAGCGCTTTCAGAAAGACATCTACTGTTATAAACGTCTACTCTCCACTGCTGTGTAATCAATTATTGTAAATGTAAATGTTATCAGGAAATGATCAGACAGGAGAGGGTTTTCAGGAAACACTGTTAAATGTTCAGTTTCTATGCCATATGTTAAAACAAGATCTAGAGTGTGATTAAAGTGGTGGGTGGGTTCTTTTACAGTTTGAGAGAAGCCAGGTGAGTCTAATAACTCAATTGTAATATTCATTTTGCACACGCTCTGAAATAAAAACAACTGTTCTCATGCATTCTTACACAAACAGCCTAACAAAGACATCGTAAATATATGTATAGTGAGCCATGCATGAATGTTTCAGAAGTACTCATGTTCCCCTCTGTGGCTTCTTTAGATCTAAATCTAATCAGGCTGTTGGAAAGCCTCAACACCTCCTACCCAAAATATCCTTTAGCTACAGATAGTTTGTTGAAGTTTACGGCATGAATGACCGTACTATTGCATCGTCCAGTGAAAATGTAAACATTTAAGAACATAAGATACAACCTCACAGATGAGCCTCTACTGTGAGTAAACACTGCGTGCTAAGACTGAGTCAGTTTGATGCTTGGAAACAGGATAGTGGGTTTGTTGAGTAATTGGGACGGCACACTACCTCGCCGACTGCCTCCACGTCTGCTCTACCAGTGGCTCCTTAAAAAGCTCCATGTGTACTGTCCCACTGGTGAACTGCATCCATTGCCTCTTTGCTTTTCTCTTTGAGTTTAGTCACCCACATTTCTCTGATATGCATGACATGTACAAGCAAGCGGAAAGCAAAGCTCGAGCTCCCCAAAGAAACAAAAAGAGGGCAGAAATAAAGCAGAGGGCATTAGCGTTTCCTCCTCCCTCTCTGCTTCTGGTTCTTTTGGATAATGTCGTTTATCTCAGGCAAAGGTTTGACGCAGTGACAAGGCTCACATGAACACTTTGACGGATGTCTCACACACACACACACACACACACACACACACACACACACACACACACACACACACACACACACACGGGGGTCTCAGGAGGGAAGCCTCCGATCACCCGACAGTACATTGCACTGATGCCTGGTTAACCCTGATCCGTCTCTGCTTACCTGGCTCTGTGTGCCTGAGTATGTCTGTGTGCCTGAGTATGTGTGTGTGTGTGTGTGTATGTGTGTGTGTGTGTGTGTGTGTGTGTGTGTGTGTGTGCACATTTTATTCTAGAAGGCTCTATCTCCGTGCAAGCTTGTGTGTGTGTGTGTGTGTGTGTGTGTGTGTACTGTTTTGCAGGAATTTGCAGGACCTGACTTTTCTCTTCCACGATGTTCTTTTTAGCTGCTGAAAAATCACATTTATGTCTTTGCAGATGTCAACAACTGTGAAGTAGTATGCATGGATTCTTTTTAAGTGAACACTATATTCTCTCTGTAGTTTGGTTTTAAACTTAAACATATAAAATTAAAGCCTAACACAGTGAAAAAACATGGTAAAGGTTTTCACACTCCTATTTGTATAAAATGACAGGACTGTGATTTACCATCCTTACCATATGCAACAATGGCACCAGCCAAACTTAGCACACAACATGTTTTGTTAGATTCTGTCAGAAGGAAAAGAAAACTCTCCTCTGTGATTGGTAATATGCTACAGGGGTGGCTGCAGCTCAGGTGGCAGAGCAGGTCAGCCACTAATCAGAAGGTCGGTGGTTCGATCCCAGGCTGCCTCCTGACTGCATGCCAAATATCCTTGGGCAAGACACTTCACCCGTTGCCTACTGGTGGTGGTCAGAGGGCCCGGCGGCGCCAGTGTCCGGCAGCCTCGCAACATTGTAGCCACAGCCCCAGTTTGGCTGTGGCTACAATGTAGCTGCCCTCACTAGTGTGCCTTCGCGGTCTACGTGGGCCGGGTCCTCAGGAGGTCGGGTAGGCCGGAAGTAAACGGCCGTGGAATTGGACGGTCTAGCCTTCTCGATCTACTCCCGCCCTTAATTCAGAGTATTTCCGGTTGTCAGCGCCACAGCACGAAAATCGAAAATGGACCCCGAAATCTTTCTCCGTTTTTTGTGTTCATTTTTAATTATCAACGAGCTGAAAAAACTGTGTCGCGGTCGTCATCGCCGGCATGTTTTGTACTCCAGGCTCATCAGAGAAAATCATATCCAGGTAAAACTATTAATCTTGATGCATTTAGGAATTACTTAGCTAGTTTTATGGATAATTTCAGTGACTGAATGACGGCGGTCATTCAAAATATATGAACAAAATCTCTTAGAAAATGTTCTTCTATAAGTTTACATTTATTTTCAATTATTTATATGATCTGTTACTTATTTTAGTACATAAAATTGCAGTAAAATTGTCAGAAAGCTGAAAATAGGGTTATTTTTGAGTTCACAAAAAAGCTTAGCTAAACAGATGAAATGTATAAAATGTTATTCCTCAGTGTTAGTATATTTTACTCAAGCTTAGTAATCAGAATAATGCTTTGATGTAATAAAATAAATGAAGTCATACCTTTCTATTAAAACTGTTTATGCTGTTCTCCACCTTTTCCTTAACCAGACAAGGCCGTTGTACTGCAGGATTAACCAAAGTGTACCAGTCCTGGACCGTTTTTTTAGCCAGGAGGATCCAAGGCCTGATTTTCGGCTAAGCAGGGAGTCTCTGGCAGTGTTGTTAAATCTCCTGAACCAGGATCGGCGGCATGGATGGGGTGCCACAATTGAGATCCTAGTGTTTCTTTTCTGGTTGGCAAGTGGAGCATCCTACAGGGTGGTCTCAAGAGTGTTTGGGATGCCGCGTTCTACTGTCCACTACATCGTCCACAGAGTCACGAAAGAGGTGTTGGCCATTCGCTACCAGGTCATCCACCTCCCAACAACCCCAGAGGACCTGGAGGTAGTGTCCCGTGGGTTTGCAGGGCTGGCACGCCACAGAGCCTTTATGAAAGCGGTGGGTGCAATCGACGGCTGCCACATACGCATCAAGTGTCCAAGTGGCCCTGATGGTCAGTGCTATAGGAACAGAAAGCTGTTTCCATCAATCATCTTGCAGGCGGTTTGTGACCATCGGGGCCGCTTCATCGACACGTACGTGGGCTGGCCTGGGTCGGTGCATGATTCCAGGGTGCTCCGCCACAGCCCACTCTACAGACAGTCAGTCTACCCTCCTCCAGGGCATTTCATCCTCGCAGATGGAGGGTACCCATGCCTCCAGCGTCCACTCCCCCTCATCACACCCTACAAGAGGCCAGGCCAAGGTGTGGGAGCCCAGCGCTTTAACAGCCATCATTCCAGGGCACGCTCCATAATAGAGCGTGCTTTTGGGATGATGAAGAACAGGTTCAGGGCCATCTTCCTGCAAGCGCTGGAGGTGCACCACACCTTTGTACCTCATGTAAGTGACCACCCAATGTCAAATTAATTGTGTATATATATATATGTGTGTATGAAAGAATAATGTGTATATGTATATCACTACAGGTAGTAACAGCATGTGCCATCCTCCACAACATTTGCCTCAGTGCTGGCGACATTGTGGCTCCTGAGGATGAACCTGAGGAAGATGGAGCAGAGGATGATGAGGGGGAGGCTGGATTGGAGGCAGTCAGTGGTGCTCTGTGGCGGGACCAGCTGTCTGCCGAGGTGTCTGCCCTGGAGGATGTACCACCAGACCATGACTACTGTTAACAGGCAAGTAAACATTTATCTAAGCATCTTTTTTAATACCACTTTTTCAAACTGTTGTCTGCTACAGAGTCACACGTATTATACTAGTAGTGAATCCACTTTCTCTGGTTTGCATATTTCTGAAAAACCTCTTAGTGGTGTGGCAGCCGTCGATTGAGTCAGCCCTGCAAACCTGTGGATGGACGATGCAGTGGACAGAGGGAGGAAGCATCCTACAACTCTTTGCAGACCACCCTGTGCGATTCTCCACTTTCTGACCAGAAAAGACAAACCGCGGGTCACAGTTGCAGCACCCCATCCATGTCTGATCTTCTTTTGGCAAATCCAGCAACACTGCCAGAGATTTTCTGTTTGTGTGATCTTTCAAAGTATATTTTTTTTTAAAAACGGTCCAGGAACAGGTCACTTTGGTTAATCCTGTGTGAAAATTTGTAAATATTTGTATATATTTTTCCTTCTCTGACTAAAATTCATGTTTTAGAAATATTCTTGTTTTATTGTTATTTACCTTTAAATGTCCATTTAAAACTCTTCAAAGTTTATGTTCATACATGTTAAAAACTGTAAATAAAATGAGTTCAGTGAAATCTGTTTTCATCAATTTATTCATAATGAAAAACTTAAAATAACACAGAAAAAGGTAAGAAATGTATTTAAAAAAAAGAATATCTGAAGGCACAACCAATTTGGGGACTAATTTTCATTAATCAAAAACTTTTAGTATGACATAACAAATAGAACAAAGTAAGAACATTATCTGAATATATTTTTAAGTTATTTAGGAACTAATTTTTCTAGTATGGAAAAAAGTCTGTCCATCCTGTCCCTGCTCTCCTGTTCTCTCCTCTCCTCAGCCTCCCTTTGGTACTGCATGTCCTCTTTGATGAGCTCAAGGAGCTCATCCCCTCTTTCCCTTCTCCTCTTCCTTCCCGTTGTTGCTGGCTGACCTCCTTCCTCATCTGTCTCCTCTTCCATCTCGCTTTGGTCACCCACTGCTGTACTTGGCCCTGGAGTGTCCTCAGGGAGAGAGGAAATAAGGACAGGGGGCCTAATGGAAGGCCTCTGTCCCATCACCTCATCCATGAGGCCAAACCAGGGCCAAGTAGCAGCAGTGGGCTTCCCACTGACTCCCTCACCTGACCCTGGACACTTGCAATCCTAAAGGCAGAGGAAATCAGAAATGATAGACAAATATAAACAATACAACTTTTAGTAAATGTACATTTATTAAATTTCATTCTTAAAAATTATCTTCTTGACAGCACACATACTTTGTATCTTTTCTTTAAGTTATCCCACTTCTTTTTGGCCTGCAAGGGGGTGACTTTCTCTTGCAGGCCCATCTTCTCGAGAATTGTCCTGATCGCACACAAAAAAATAAGAGAAGAGAGAAAACCATAACAACTATAATAATCCCTAAATCCAAAAGTTTTCACAGCAGAACACAAGAGGAATATCGTCTGGACATCACAGGTTCTGTACAGAATGAGGGTTATTGAAACCGTACTCAGATGAATATGATGTGTAAATTGATTTATTCGTGTACCTCCATCCCACAGTTGCTGAATTTTTTACCCCGGTGAAGAGGTGATCATTTTCTCCTCTAGTTTTGATAAAGTTTGCCGTTTGCTCTTTGGTCCCTTTAAACATATCACAAAAACGTTGATTGGGAAAAATGTAAGCGCCAATGAAAAACCGCGGGACCCACCATACAAGCTAGTTTACGGACACTTTTTATGAAGATTGTTTAAATAAATATTACAAGTCTATGCAAATTCACAACCCTAACAACATAACCGCTATAAAATTTAACTTTTGTACCACCAGATTTTCATATACTTACATTTAAAAGTGTATTCGTCTCCCGGTGTATCTTTTTGTGCCGCCATCGTTATGTGAATGTGCAATGAAGTTATGTCCAATGAATTCTGGGCCGGCAAGCTATCGAGCTGGTGGGGTGACAGACGTCACCGACAACGTCGAAGCACTTTTGCAAATATGTCATATCTTGACAAACCGAGCAGATATTTGATGTTTACACACCCACATTCTCGCCTGAAAATATGTTTAAAGTTTATTTTGTGGCCCAGAAAGATTAATAAGAGTAATTTTAAAACTTAGTAGCGGCCGCCATTGCCGGAAACTGGAGCTTGGCTGGGCCGCGCTATGAATTCTGGGATATGGTGGGCCAAGAAGGACACACCCGACCCATCCTTCAAATTCGGGGAAAAGGAGGAGCATTTGTCGGCTGCATTCGGAGGAGTCTACGAATTTGGACAGCCTTCGGCGCGTCGCTGTGACATAATCGGTCTACAAATGCGTCCTCAGGAGGATGCAGCCCATGAATTTGGACACGACCACTGTCACATATTTACAAAGTAACAACAGTCCAGCACAAACCCCTGTTCTAATGAGAACACACTTACAGGCCTTCTTTTAGTTTTCTATAAAACACAAAGCCAACAACACAAAGCAAAGATCAAAAACAACCTAAGAGACTTCAAAGCGATCGCCACAGTGATTCTACTTTAGGAACATTAAACGCTGCAGCCTGATTGCTCATCACTGCCTTTGTTACGCGTTGAAGATCAGGGTCTGGCTGCTGGGCTTTGGTCAGCATGCACTCAGCTTTACAGTTTTCTCTGATGGCTTGAGCACATTTTTTGTAACTATTGGCTATTTTTGCAAAACTCTACACACAAATAAGAAAACTCTTCACCCAATCAGCAAAAAATTGTAGTTTTCTTGTAAAAGCGAATAACCCTGCTTAACTCTCCACACCTTTGTAAAAATGGTATTTTCGTATCCAACAGTTAACACAAGCCATCATATTAATAAGCACACAATGCACCAACTACACACTGATGGTATGAATGAAAAACACATCTGGCTTTTGCTTTCTCTGTGCACAAGCTAGGCTCTGTCAGTTTGAGCTCATACTTTTGTCATAGGTCTGTAAACACGGAGGGATCCAAACTTCAAGTACTGGTGTTTATTCACACACATCAAAACAAACACAAGTGTTTATTCCCAAGTCCAAACAAAACAGTAATTTCACTGAGGAAAAAAAAGAAATCAGTCTCCATCGTGTCGTCTCTCTGGGTCCGGCCACAACATTTCGTCAACATCACATGCAATGCCCTGTAGTCCAAGGTACCGAGGCAAATATCTCCTGGAATGGCGTATCCAGGCCTGACATGATGCCTGGTCAATATCCCCACATGCCTCCTCCATTGCCTGTAAAAGGGCGTTGATGGGGATGACGGTCATAGACCTTCCAGCGCCAGGCAGAGAAGAACTCTTCAATTGGGTTCAAGAGTGGAGAGTATGGGGGGAGGTTGAGTACAGGGAAGAGTGGGTGATCTGTGAACCAGTTGCAAAGCAGCCCTATGGAAACTAACATTGTCTCATATGATGACTGGTCTGCTCTGGTCTCTAAACATTAGTGAGCATGTCATGTAAGGTGTCCAGGAATAATGTGTGCAGTGGTATATGGGCCCAGGGTTGCATGATGGTGAACAACACCATTTTGACTTATAGCTGCACACATAGTTGTGTTACCACCACGTTGTCCTGGGACGTTGATGATGGCACGGTGTCCAATGATGTTCCTGCCACGTCTCCTCGTCTTAGTGAGGTGGAAACCAGCCTCATCCACAACAAACTGCTCAGGACCCATCTGCCTCTTGCTCCATCACTCCATCACATGCACAGCACTACAGTGTGCACTTCCAGATTCAGTACCAATGATACTATAGCTCACCTGCACATATCGCAGCTGTTTACACGTTCACTGTTTCCAAAGGTGCTCTGTACATTTGTTTTATTTGGATTCTGTTGTGGGCAAGTACACGACCTAATACAGAAATGCTCACATTTTGTATGTTCTGGAAGGTGGTGTCATCCTCAATTATGCGCTGCTGAATTTCGCGTAGTCTAATGGAATTATTTGCAATCACCATATTGACTATATGGGTTTCTTGGTCTGCAGTGAACATGCTTCCTCTGCCCCAGCATCTGGTCAGCTAGCAACTCTGTAAAGTAACAATTTCAGTATTTTTTCATCTATGGTATTGTTGTGTTCCTCATTAGCATACGGCAGTGCTACAAGTCTTAGTGCAAAGTGACTGTACTAACCGATTCTCATTTCAAAATGTCCTCATGATGCTACAGTGTAGCGGCTCGAGTTAGGCTGGTCCGTTGGCCAGCTTCCCTCAGGGTCACTCCATGGTTGATTACATGGTCCACTATTGTAGCTCTGATGTCATCAGCAATTATATTTCTTACTCTTCTTACCATTCCTCTTCCCCCTCCTTGTCCTCCTCTTGCTCCTCCTCGTCCTCTTCCTCTAACTTCACCTCCTTGTCCTCTTCCTCTAACTTCCCCTCCTTGTCCTCTTCCTCTAACTTCACCTCCTTGTCCTTTTCCTCTAACTTCACCTCCTTGTCCTCTTCCTCTAACTTCACCTCCTTGTCCTTGTCGTCCTCTTTGTCCTACTGCTTCACCTCCTCGTCCTCTTCCTCTAACTTCACCTCCTTGTCCTCTTCCTCTAACTTCACCTCCTTGTCCTCTTCCTCTAACTTCGACTCCTTGTCCTCTTCCTCTAACTTCGACTCCTTGTCCTCTTCCTCTAACTTCACCTCCTTGTCCTCTTCCTCTAACTTCACCTCCTTGTCCTCTTCCTCTAACTTCACCTCCTTGTCCTTTTCCTCTAACTTCACCTCCTTGTCCTCTTCCTCTAACTTCGACTCCTTGTCCTCTTCCTCTAACTTCGAATCCTTGTCCTCTTCCTCTAACTTCACCTCATTGTCCTTTTCCTCTAACTTCACCTCCTTGTCCTCTTCCTCTAACTTCACCTCCTTGTCCTTGTCGTCCTCTTTGTCCTACTGCTTCACCTCCTCGTCCTCTTCCTCTAACTTCACCTCCTTGTCCTCTTCCTCTAACTTCACCTCCTTGTCCTTGTCGTCCTCTTTGTCCTACTGCTTCACCTCCTCGTCCTCTTCCTCTAACTTCACCTCCTTGTCCTCTTCCTCTAACTTCACCTCCTTGTCCTCTTCCTCTAACTTCGACTCCTTGTCCTCTTCCTCTAACTTCACCTCCTTGTCCTTTTCCTCTAACTTCACCTCCTTGTCCTCTTCCTCTAACTTCGACTCCTTGTCCTCTTCCTCTAACTTCACCTCATTGTCCTTTTCCTCTAACTTCACCTCCTTGTCCTCTTCCTCTAACTTCACCTCCTTGTCCTCTTCCTCTAACTTCACCTCCTTGTCCTCTTCCTCTAACTTCACCTCCTTGTCCTTTTCCTCTAACTTCACCTCCTTGTCCTCTTCCTCTAACTTCGACTCCTTGTCCTCTTCCTCTAACTTCACCTCCTTGTCCTTTTCCTCTAACTTCACCTCCTTGTCCTCTTTCTCTAACTTCACCTCCTTGTCCTCTTCCTCTAACTTCACCTCCTTGTCCTTTTCCTCTAACTTCACCTCCTTGTCCTCTTCCTCTAACTTCGACTCCTTGTCCTCTTCCTCTAACTTCGACTCCTTGTCCTCTTCCTCTAACTTCACCTCCTTGTCCTCTTCCTCTAACTTCACCTCCTTGTCCTCTTCCTCTAACTTCACCTCCTTGTCCTTGTCGTCCTCTTTGTCCTACTGCTTCACCTCCTCGTCCTCTTCCTCTAACTTCACCTCCTTGTCCTCTTCCTCTAACTTCACCTCCTTGTCCTTGTCGTCCTCTTTGTCCTACTGCTTCACCTCCTCGTCCTCTTCCTCTAACTTCACCTCCTTGTCCTCTTCCTCTAACTTCACCTCCTTGTCCTCTTCCTCTAACTTCGACTCCTTGTCCTCTTCCTCTAACTTCGACTCCTTGTCCTCTTCCTCTAACTTCACCTCCTTGTCCTCTTCCTCTAACTTCACCTCCTTGTCCTCTTCCTCTAACTTCACCTCCTTGTCCTTTTCCTCTAACTTCACCTCCTTGTCCTCTTCCTCTAACTTCGACTCCTTGTCCTCTTCCTCTAACTTCGACTCCTTGTCCTCTTCCTCTAACTTCACCTCCTTGTCCTTTTCCTCTAACTTCACCTCCTTGTCCTCTTCCTCTAACTTCGACTCCTTGTCCTCTTCCTCTAACTTCACCTCATTGTCCTTTTCCTCTAACTTCACCTCCTTGTCCTCTTCCTCTAACTTCACCTCCTTGTCCTTTTCCTCTAACTTCACCTCCTTGTCCTCTTCCTCTAACTTCACCTCCTTGTCCTTTTCCTCTAACTTCACCTCCTTGTCCTCTTCCTCTAACTTCGACTCCTTGTCCTCTTCCTCTAACTTCACCTCCTTGTCCTTTTCCTCTAACTTCACCTCCTTGTCCTCTTCCTCTAACTTCACCTCCTTGTCCTCTTCCTCTAACTTCACCTCCTTGTCCTTTTCCTCTAACTTCACCTCCTTGTCCTCTTCCTCTAACTTCGACTCCTTGTCCTCTTCCTCTAACTTCGACTCCTTGTCCTCTTCCTCTAACTTCACCTCCTTGTCCTCTTCCTCTAACTTCACCTCCTTGTCCTCTTCCTCTAACTTCACCTCCTTGTCCTTTTCCTCTAACTTCACCTCCTTGTCCTCTTCCTCTAACTTCGACTCCTTGTCCTCTTCCTCTAACTTCGACTCCTTGTCCTCTTCCTCTAACTTCACCTCATTGTCCTTTTCCTCTAACTTCACCTCCTTGTCCTCTTCCTCTAACTTCACCTCCTTGTCCTTGTCGTCCTCTTTGTCCTACTGCTTCACCTCCTCGTCCTCTTCCTCTAACTTCACCTCCTTGTCCTCTTCCTCTAACTTCACCTCCTTGTCCTTGTCGTCCTCTTTGTCCTACTGCTTCACCTCCTCGTCCTCTTCCTCTAACTTCACCTCCTTGTCCTCTTCCTCTAACTTCACCTCCTTGTCCTCTTCCTCTAACTTCGACTCCTTGTCCTCTTCCTCTAACTTCGACTCCTTGTCCTCTTCCTCTAACTTCACCTCCTTGTCCTCTTCCTCTAACTTCACCTCCTTGTCCTCTTCCTCTAACTTCACCTCCTTGTCCTTTTCCTCTAACTTCACCTCCTTGTCCTCTTCCTCTAACTTCGACTCCTTGTCCTCTTCCTCTAACTTCGACTCCTTGTCCTCTTCCTCTAACTTCACCTCCTTGTCCTTTTCCTCTAACTTCACCTCCTTGTCCTCTTCCTCTAACTTCGACTCCTTGTCCTCTTCCTCTAACTTCACCTCATTGTCCTTTTCCTCTAACTTCACCTCCTTGTCCTCTTCCTCTAACTTCACCTCCTTGTCCTTTTCCTCTAACTTCACCTCCTTGTCCTCTTCCTCTAACTTCACCTCCTTGTCCTTTTCCTCTAACTTCACCTCCTTGTCCTCTTCCTCTAACTTCGACTCCTTGTCCTCTTCCTCTAACTTCACCTCCTTGTCCTTTTCCTCTAACTTCACCTCCTTGTCCTCTTCCTCTAACTTCACCTCCTTGTCCTCTTCCTCTAACTTCACCTCCTTGTCCTTTTCCTCTAACTTCACCTCCTTGTCCTCTTCCTCTAACTTCGACTCCTTGTCCTCTTCCTCTAACTTCGACTCCTTGTCCTCTTCCTCTAACTTCACCTCCTTGTCCTCTTCCTCTAACTTCACCTCCTTGTCCTTTTCCTCTAACTTCACCTCCTTGTCCTCTTCCTCTAACTTCGACTCCTTGTCCTCTTCCTCTAACTTCGACTCCTTGTCCTCTTCCTCTAACTTCACCTCCTTGTCCTCTTCCTCTAACTTCACCTCCTTGTCCTTGTCGTCCTCTTTGTCCTACTGCTTCACCTCCACGTCCTCTTCCTTGGCCTCCTCTAATTCTCACTCTTCTCACTCTTCCTGCTCCCTCCATTGTACTTCACATGGACAGCTTACCTGTAGCTTATTTATAGTGCTTGGGCTGATTGCAAAGTGAACTAATCTAAAACAGTTTTCACATGTGAGTAAGTATTAATAGTTTTTGAAATTGTGTTAAAGAATCACAGTTAGGGTTTAAGCATTCAGAGAAAACTGTAACATCACTTTGGGTTCTTGGCTAGCTTTGCATTAGCACACTCTGTGTGCTGAAGCTTGCAGCTGTTTCAATCACACTCTTGTCCTTTTGTGTAATAACAAGAAGTAAGTGCTGTGGGCCACTCTGCCATTGTGTCCTCTTGCACATGAACTGTAATGCAGTACTGGAGTTGTCACTACAGTACTGCATGTTACACCCAACACTGCCACCCACCTAAACATGATTGTGCAGCATGAAGTGATCATAGCAAAACCTGAAGGGAAGCAAACAACAGGCTTCAAACAGGCTTCAAATATTCCGGCTATCCAAGAGAAAAGCCAGAGAAAAAGAGCCGTGGTAATACTTTGGCAGTTTATAGAGGACATTTGTATGTGTGCAGAGTACAAAAGACTTATGGTGCTCTTTTTCTTGTAGATGAGTAGGAGGGGACAATGTGACGAGCCAGACTTCTTTAGTACTCTTTAAGTGGAAGCTCACAGTGGGAGGTGTGAAATTCTGTAATTCTATTTGTTTGCATGATTACAGATTTTGGAAACTGAAAATGATTTGCTCCAAATTATTTATAAACTGCCAACACATTCGTATTGTTTGATTCTTGTGATGAGCCACTTTATGTGCTTGGTGTAAACTCAGACCCTTTTCTTGAGCCCACCTCTTCTGTCCAATCTAATAATAATAATTTTTAAATTATGACTAAACGAGTATTTGCTGGTAGTGGTAGTTAGCTCCTGATCTGTAGTTTTGGAAGCAACGTTTAAACTGAAACAGCTGTCTGTGATTGGCTCCTCGTGCCCTTGAACCAGCTCCGTGGTGCTCCTGTGCAGTGACACTCAGGGACAGCAAATAAAGCAATTATCTAAAACATTGTGTTTCCTATAGATGTGTGCATTAGATTTTTCCACCTCTGTCTGTATGGATATAGCTGAAAACAATAGTGTAGCCTAAACTGTAGTAGAGGAAGAATAAATCTAATTTCATATCATGTATCCATGTGCAATAAGTATTAAGACTAAAATACGCCTGCAAATAGAAAATGTGATACTTGTTCCTCTCGGCATTCACACCTAATTAACTTCCAAACAGCACATTTGAGTCCAGTGACGACAATCGGACTCTTTCCAGACAATATGCTGACTGACTAAAGCCATATTTTTCCTCACTTTACGCTGGCTGTAGCTACTGCCTTTGTTCACTGATGCTGTCTTTACACTAACGATTACATGAAGAAATCTTTTCCACACATGAACTTTGATTAATTATAGTCTCTATTCTCTGTTTTACCCCCAAAAGATGAACTTTGGTGATCTCACTTCCAAAATGTCACGGCAGTACTGCGCATCCTCAGAGTCTGCAGCTGCACAGCATCATCGGCCAGCAGGCAGACAGACGTGCGACGATGACAGACAGACAGGTAATTAGGCCGGTAGGTGGACGGACAGACAGTCGGGACAGGAGACAGGCCTTGTGTCCGCAGGCAGTGAATATGACACCCATGATCGCTCTTTAATCTCTGCTGTGGAAAAACAAACACACACAGACACAAAGCGGGTGTGTGGTGACAGCCTGTCTGTCAGTCCAGTTAAACTGCAGTCAGGCCAGCGTCACACTGACAAACAATGAGCTCTGCTTCTCCAGGGTGAGCGCGACAACCTCCGACAACTAACACACACACGCCCAGACACTCCACGCTGACTGTGTTGGCAAAAGAGCTCTGTGGTCATGGGTAAGAAGAAGAAGGGGATTTGAGTGTGTGGCAGCATCTATATTTAAGTGTATGACAGAGAGAGAGAGAGAGAGTGACAGAGAGTAGATGTGGCTTGTCCCCGGCGCCCTGCATCAGAGAGAAGTCCTTTTGGCCTGTCATTCACCGTCAGCTTGTATTAGAAGCTAAAGGAAACCCCTGGGAGAGAGAAACAACAACGGGGAGATGGGGATGAGAACTGCAGGAATGACAGAGGGGAGGAGGAAAAACACACAGAGAAAGACAAAGGCAGAGGATACGAGATGAGAGAGGTTAGAAGAAAGAGGAAAAGGACGGGAAAGAATCAAAAGTGGTGCTGGAGTGGGGGAATGGAAAGTGAGAGGAAGGAGGATGATACAAAACGAGGAAGAAAGTAGATGGAAGAGAAAAAGAAGAGAAATATTAGAGTTTTAAAAACAGGTCACGAAAAAAGGCTTTAAAATGTTGCCAAAGTTACACTGTATCTACACGGCATGAATTACAGCTTCTGTTTCTCATTTCACCAAGTTTGTCGATACAAAACAGCTACAAACTGCAACAATTACAATGCTGATCAATCACACATAAAATCTACCACAAATGGGAAACACTCTAAAAAAAGATTTGTAGGTCACTGACTTTGAAAATACCTCATATCTCAGTCTTGCTGCATATCTGTAGTGATATGGACTGGTTAATGTGTTAGGTACAAAAAGGGACGCCACATTGTTGGATGGAAATGAAAATGATCAGCCTACACAGGGCTGAACTAAAACACGAAACTCAAAGTGAAAAAATTGACGTGGCATGAGGTGTTCATTCTGGGGACTATTCATCGTAGTGCTTTTACAGACAAAAACAAAGACAATAAATGTAAAAAAAGCTAATGCGAGAGGACAAAGACTATAATGAAATGTGATGAAAATAAGATGAAAATGTTCTGGAAAGACAAGATCCAATCAGAAGTCATCTCTTTGTGCAGTGAGGTTAGATCACACCCAGCTTCCTGTTTCTCATGAAAACGCAACAAAACGTCAACGCTTGGTAGGAAGAGAAGGGCAGACATGTGGACACGCTTCCTGTTTAAAGTCTACGAAAATAAAACATTTTGTCAACCATGTGGAGCAACTCTCCGGTAAAACCACAACAAACGTTTGGTTTTAGTTTTAATTTTCTACGGCCTCCACATGCCAGACAATGTTGGCGGATGTCCCTAATTAGACGATGGATAGCGTCCTGAGGGGTTTGTACTTCCAGATCTGGAGCACGGCATCACTGAGCTCCTGGGCGGTTCAACCTGGTGATGTCAGATGGACCAAAACAGAACTCTCAGAGGTTTTCTATTGGATGTAGATCAGGTCTGCATGGGAGCCACTTGGTGGCCTTGTTTCCATCATCCTCCAGGAACTGCATACACCACATGATCAAAACACAGTGTTGGGGAGTAATGGAATACATGTGCCGCCGTTACGTATTTAAAATACAAAATATGAGTAACTGTATTCCGTTACAGTTACTGTTTAAAAAGGTGGTATTTAGAATACAGTTACTTTGTTGAAATAAATGGATTACACGGCGGTACTTCCCTGTTTCATATTGTGGCGGGTCAGGCCTGTTTGGGTTTTGTTTGACAGCTACGTTCTGTTGTTCCTGGCAGCGTTACGGTTGCCATGGTGACGCTCTCACTCTGCGACTGTGTGTTTCCTGGGTGAGAGAGGCCTTGTTGTTGTTGTTGTGCTAAGCTAACAGGCAGAATGCTACAGGTATAGCTCTAAAGAATGTAGCATCATGGGCAGTGTAGTCCGTGCTGCAGGGAGAATGGACTGCCATACCCGTTATGTGTCTGTGAGCGAGGGAGGGAGAAAAAGGAAAAGTACGAGCTGTCATCGAGCAGAAACGGGAGCTGGAAGCATGTAAATATAATAATAACCACTGCAGCCAAGAAGAGAGCCTGACGAGCCCAGCTGTAAGTAAGCTATTAAGACTCGACTGTGCACCGTGTTCGTGTTTTCCTCTGAAACAATAAGTTCTGTTGGAGCAGCCTTTCAACGCCTCTCTCTGTCTCTGCTAGCAAAGTTGACCCAGACAACAAAGTAAAGCTAGTTTTCAGCTACAAGCCGACACGAACCCACCGTATTAGCCAGAGGTCCCTTTACTACGGTTCGGAGCCGCGGACCTTCAGTAACAGTAATAAATCACAGCAATAGTACATTCATGTAGTTGTAAACAGCATGATAATATATTAAGTAATCCAAAGTATTCAGAATACGTTACTCTCATTGAGTAACGTAACGGAATACGTTACAGAATACATTTTGGGGCATGTAATCTGTAATCTGTAATGGAATACATTTTAAAAGTAACCTTCCCAACACTGTCAAAACATGAGGCCGGGCATTGTTGTGTACTGGCAGGAACCCACTGCACCAGTGTAGAGTCTGACAGTGGGTCCAAGCCTTGCAGTTGCCAGGCCTATAGAGGTCTGTGCATCCCCAGATCATCACTGACCCGTCACCAAACTGGTCATGCTGAACGACGTCACGAGGCCACTGTTTTTCTGATTGTTGGTCAGAGACATTCACACCAGTGGCCTGCTGGAGGTTATTTTGTAGGAGTAATGCAGGGCTGCTGATGGCTCGAGGATGTTCTACTGTCCTGTGCAGCTCTCCTAGAGTAGCTGCCTCATTGTTACCCCTCTGATGCACCTGGTGTCATTTCATTAACACCAGTGATGCTGAAATCTCCTCTGTTACTTACCTGACCAGACCAAGGCCCCAGAGGTTTAACTGACTTCATGTTATACTCTAAATAAAAAAGGTTTTGTTGTTGTTGTTGTTTTTTAGCAATGTACACGTAGCTTTAAGGTTAACAGATTTTATATGTCAGCGTTAAATTATTATCTACATCAAGAAGCAGGATTATTACAGTTTTGTATTTCTGATTATTTTCTATTTCTACATATTTACTATTTACTTTCTGGAGGTCTTTAACTTACAGTCATGTAAACATGTCAGTGCTCAATAAGAGTGTGATGCAAAGCTTCATCTGGCAGCTTGAGATCACTAATTTGACACCCAAACTAAAACTAACGACATCCATGTTTTTTTGTTTGTTTGTTTTATGAGTACAAAATATCCTTTCAAGTGCTGCGTTGGGCTGGTGAAGAAGTCTCAGTGCAGAGAGATGATGAGGTGAGAGTCTACTACCAGTGCCCACCCCATATATCCACAGTCTGGGAACCAACTCTATCGTCAAAGATGGCAACGCCCAACCCCTCAGGGTAGGGTTTGTCAGAGACCTCCAGAGTTTGTGAATGGAGGGAATGGCCGGCCTGCAGTCGTCGCCCCCCATCAACCATAACTGACTGAAACAGGACTCACATATTCTCATATCAGATCCTTCTGATGTCACTGCGGCACAAGTCACTTTAACCCCACTTACATAATGTACATTTCTTCCAGATTGTTTTGTTCTATTTAACCTAATGTACATAATTCACTCACTTATTGCACATAATGTCCTCTTTGTATATCTACTTACTTACTGTACGTAATGTTTTCTCTCTCTTTTATGCACAGTCGAGGAGCGTATCAGGTCACATCTTACTGCGTGTTATACTTGTATAACCATGTACGTCACAAATAAAAGATCTTGAAGTTTTTCATGGGTGCAACCCACATAACCAACTTTGCTGCTCTACCGACATTTTCCTTAAAAATGTGCCTCCATTTAAGAGGAAGTGAAGATTTTATACCAGTGGTATAAGATTTATGGCCAAAAAATGGATAGACAATATCCGTTTAGTTAGTTCCCAGGTTTTTTAGTTTCTCCGTTTTTTAAACTCTTTTTAATTTTTATTTCAGTTAATGAGAATGATTGTTCACACCTACTTTTAGTTTTTTTTATTTAACTTTAAGAACCTTGGCAATAATTATAATGTCAGAAATGGAGGACAAGAGAATACATTATATTTGCATTGAAACAAAAGTCCAAAGAACAAAACATCTACAGCATTTAACAAATGTCACAGGAATAGCAGTGACTAACTAGCAGGATGACCACAGGGTAACAGACAGTAAAGGTGTTGGGTCTGTCTAGCACAGGCCCACCGCTGGAACGAGACAATTTAAAAACACAGCAAAAGCTTTGAACACCAAGTAGGCAAAGTTCTTCGTGTTACTCATGCATGAGGGAGACCTGCCTGGAGCCAAGTGTCGTTCCACCACTTGACCTCCGTCAGACTCTCAGCCAGGTTCCCCATAGCACTCCTTTTATTGTGGTAACATGAATATGCATAGGGTCATTAACATATAACATCTTACATAGGTATACATGTGAACAAAGAATACTGTGTGTGTGTGTGTGGGGTCAGAGTGTGACCCCATAAAGACTTCCCTAAACCTGCTGGTCTGGGAGTCCAGCAGTCCATCTAAACAAAAGGCACTTAGCCTACAACAGATATAGATATGTTTATAAAACAATAAGAGAAGGTACGACCTCTCCCATGCTCCCAGAGTGTGGGTGTGAATGCCAGAACACTCTGGAATGCGCACAAAGCCTTTGCAGACTATTAAGGATCACACATCCTATCACTACACAATCGATTATACACCTCTACCAATCTAAAACTAATTATAAAACTCTAAGCATATATAAGTAGATATTTCTAAGCATAAATGACAATCAACAATACAAAACCTAACAAAAGGAAACAGGACTATTAATACACACAGAATGGTAATGAAGGCAGGGAACAGGTGAAACAAAAGAGACACAGGCGTAGATAATAAAGGCAATCAGGTAGTGATGGAAGTAAAACTAAACACAAGACAACACAGGAAACGATCAACAAACACTGAAAACCAGGAAACACTGAAACAGGAGGGAGGGAGCGCTGAGTAACTCGAACTAAAATACGATCATGACTAAAGAGCAAAATGATAAACGAGCTAAAAACAGGACATAAAGCAGCCGAGCAGAGCACCAGTTCTGAACTTCAACCAAATACGAGCTCAGGCCCATGACGAATACCCGGAGCGCAGAAATGAGAGTGCTAGAAGAAAGTGACAGCAGTGTGATTTTTAAAGCACAGCCACAATGTACAGTGGCATATGCATATCAATATTTTACACTGCCATAAGGAACTAATGTAGGCCTACTCTCACTTAGGGAAGTAAGTGACGCGATGGCTTATGAACTGAGTGGAATATAAGATACTTCTGATTATACTTCATGTGAAGAGTAGTCGCAGAAAACACTGCAACCCTGCTTCATGTAACCAGTCTGTGATCTTATAGGATCCAGTTATGTTTTTTCTATTGACACGACATCGATACTTTAAACACTGTATTGGATGCATCGATGCTTTGGAGATCGATACACCTAGCCCCACTGCAGGGCAGTGAAAGTCTGCGTTTTACTCAGTGACACTAAATCACTAAGATAAGCTGTAAAAAAGGACTTGATGTTTATGTCTTTATTTCCCAGCGGTGCTCATTTGGCACATTCTGCATTATTTCAACACATTTATCTGTCTGTCTGTAGTTAGGTAGGTAGATAGATAGATAGATAGATAGATAGATAGATAGATAGATAGATAGATAGATAGATAGATAGATAGATAGATAGATAAATAGATAGATAGACAGATAGATAGATAGATAGATAGATAGATAGATAGATAGATAGATAGATAGATAAATAGATAGATAGACAGATAGATAGATAGATAGATAGATAGATAGATAGATAGATAGATAGATAGATAAATAGATAGATAGACAGATAGATAAATAGATAGATAGATAAATAGATAGATAGATAAATAGATAGATAGATAGATGGATAGATAAATAGATAGATAGATAGACAGATAGATAGATAAATAGATAGATAGATAAATAGATAGATAGATAAATAGATAAATAGATAGATAGATAGATAGATAGATAGATAGATAAATAGATAGATAGATAAATAGATAGATAGATAAATAGATAAATAGATAGATAGATAGATAAATAGATAGATGGACTGTAAGCAGTAGTTTGGGATGGAGCAGGGACAGAAAGAGAGAAAAGGAGAGAGAGAGGCTCTCTTAAGTAGTGGGGCGGGGAGGGGGCGGTCGGCACGCAGTGATTGGAAAATATCGAAGACGCGCACGCGCTAATCCGATGATGAGTCTCCGTTACAGAGGCAGGGAGGGGTGTGTGTGTGTGTGAGGGGGGGGGGGGGGATCTGTGGAAATAAAAAAGATAAAAAAAGAAAAAGTGGGACCTGGGCGGGAGCATCTTTCGCTCGCGCGTCCCTTCTGAGCCTTTTGTGTTTGAAACTCTCATATCCCACATATCAATAATTCAAGCGCGCGCGACAGAGCAGACGGAGCTCCCCCCTCTGCGCTATGAGTTCTGCTGCCTCGTCACTCGTCCAGGGCCCTTCCGCTGCGCGCACGACTCTCCCTTACTGTGTTTCCAAGTGACAGATAAGCTGCTGAGAGGTGGGAAAACAGGAAACAGGTGAAAACTGGGGACTCGCCTGGAGATACGGGTTAATAAAGCAATTGTTGAAAAAAAAGGAGACGCCTAAAACTAAACCGTCTGGGTTTGAGACACTCCGCCAGGGAGTTCACGTTACGCTAATTAAAGACAGCGGAGTTGCACCTAGTTGTAAAACGAACCTTTTAAGGTTAATCGAGGAACAGTGGGAAACTCTTCCTACCTGACTTTTTTTTTAAAAGGGGAACAGACCCACTCCGGTTTGAGGTGTGAAGACGACCTGAACAAGTTCACTGCTCGGTTCCGGCATGCTGGCGTTTTGCCTTTTAAGCGCCGTGTGGCTTGCGGCGAGTCCGGTCCGCGCTCAGAACGAGACGGAGCCAATCGTCCTGGAGGGAAAGTGCCTCGTGGTGTGCGACTCCAACCCGACCTCGGACCCCACGGGCACAGCGCTCGGGATCTCGGTGCGCTCGGGAAGCGCAAAGGTGGCGTTCTCCGCAGTCCGGAACACCAACCACGAGCCCTCCGAGATGAGCAACCGGACTATGGTCATCTACTTCGATCGGGTAGGAGACAAAATACATAGTGTGACAGAGAAGAAAATTCCAGCTCAGTGTTTGTCTGTTTTTAATCTTCTTACAACCTGAAGAAGGAATGACATAAAAGTTTCATCTGTTTTTATTGTGTAGACTATAGAATGCGCGCTGTTTTAGGGGAACTCTATTAATATGCTGGGAAGACAGTTTTCACTACTGATGGCGGGGGTGGGGGTAAAATATAATTTAGTCGATGTCACAAAGGCGTCAGGAATAAAACTGGCGTTTCCCCTGCACGTTAGAGCACCACAGATATTCCGCTTCGCCTTCCTGCAAACTACGAATTTAGACTGTGCGCAATAAATACTCCACTCAGTCAACAGACATGTTGCGTAAGACCATTAGAAAGACGAAAAACAAGTATGCGGGTTAACTTGGGGGATAGATAACACCACAGCGGCGGAGCTGTGCGCAGATGCATCGCATCCGGTGGTGTTGGCTGTCGGAGATAACAGACTGTTCATTTTTTAGGAGGTAAATTTTATTGGTAAAGTGGCTGTGTAGCCAGGTATGCGAGGCTTTTCAATATCTCAACTTTTTGAGCTGACGGGTGGGATATGGGGACTGACATCTCTCCAAATAATTTAGTAAGGGAAGGTCACGAGAGCGAGATCCTACCCGGCTGCCGTTAAAGGTTAATTCTCCCTCAAACTGCCGTTCAATTTCACGTCATAATTCGCCTCCATCCATAAAATCAGACATTTGGCTGCAGGAGTGCATAATTGGAAAATTCATTTGAAAGCTCGATCAAGTTCCCTCCCAGTCCCCTTAAAGTTTAGAAGTTCTGACAAGGAGAAAAATCCCCGATAAAAAGCAGAGTTTTCCATCTACATGAGTGAATCTGGGTGTGTGGTCTGGGGGGGGGGGGGGCACAGAGTCTTAACAGGGTGTCTGGTCCAGAAACACGTGGGTTGAATGGATTCGTCAATTCCACACCAAATAAACAGAAGAAATTCTGGATTTGTCTGTATAAGGATCCATTTTCTCACAAAGCGCAGCACAAATTCGTTTGTTTCCTCGTCAAGTCAGTTTTGAAATAAAAATATTTTGAGCTGGTTGCAGTTGTGTTTCGCACACAGCGGTTGTACCAGTGAATTTCTGTCTGTCTGTCTTTCAGGTTCTTGTAAATGTTGGGAGGAATTTTGACGAAGAGCGAAGTAACTTCATTGCACCACGGAAAGGAATTTACAGTTTTAACTTCCACGTAGTTAAAGTCTACAATCGCCAAACTATACAGGTAACGCCTGTTTGTGTATTTGTCGTGTGTGTACCTGTGCTTTTCTGCTTTTCGACCACACTGCGTGACAGCTGGATGTTCTCGCCCATATAAGCCGAACATGAGCTGCACCGTCGGTCGTTAGGTGTTTGAGATGTCTTTCTCCAGAGACAACGACAGCAGAGGCCGCCGTTAATAGTGTGAAAGCTAGCCCTCCGCCACCTGCTGGGCCAATCATAATTAATCAATACATGCACAGAGGATGGAGCCAAATGAAGCCCGTGTAAGCAGCAGGAGGACGGGGCTGCTGTGGTGAGCGCGAGGGGTGCGTGGCGGCTTTGCTTTCAGCACCACGGACAGCGACGTCCCCCTCTGTCTGTTTCCCTGACAAAATGAGACAACAGGAAGATTTTGATTATTTAGAGGAGATTTTGAAGAGAGCAAACACAGACAGGCATTTTAATTTTCTCCCTCAAGCACACAACGTCGCACACAAACAGGTTTTAAGTAGAAGTAACATGTTTTCTATTTATTTGTTTGTCACACTCGCACGCACCGCCTGGAGTGTGGTCCGTCACACGTCTTCTTTTATCCCACTAATAACTCCTCTTATAGCTTAGCTGTAGTTTCCACATTTCTTTTGATGTGTCAAGTGATAGGAAGCTCTTAAGCAGTCGCCTTTCTAACATTTAACATGCGCGTGATGATGCTTTACAAGCCACACAGCGTTAATTACAATGTAAGTCTTGCAATTTAATCCGTTGTGTAATTATGCTGTTGGCTCCCCTGAGGCTTTGGCATTATGTTTTGCTGCTTATACATTATTATTGGAGTCTTGCATTAATTAGCATGGCAGTGGAAGAAACAACAATAACAGCAGCGAGGAGAGCGGGCGATATTTGAGAGGGAAAGCTGCGTCGGGCTTGCCACATGCTCCTGGTCATTTCGTGTGTGCAGAAGATGCTGCATGGCAAACGCTTGACTCTTCGTCACATTATCATTTACAGCTACGAGATATAAAAGTAAAAACTTATTTTGGGCTAAGCCCTGTTCAATATAAGCCCTCTGAAGTCTTAAACATTTTAAAATCAATAACTGTTGAAAACTGATTGTGGATGATTCGAAGAAGCTTTGTTCTGGCATGTTTTCTGACATAAAATAGACCAGTGTAGGTTGTCCTCTCTCCTCCAAGCATCCAGCCTGCGTGCTGCTCACCCTCAACCTCTTCCACTCATCCTCCTCCCATCCATCCAGCGCATCTGCTGTGTTGAAAACTCCCACTGTTTGATTGCCTTAGAGGCAGCTACTGTGGTGCATGCAGGAGACGAAAGACAGCAGGAAAAGAGGAGCAGTTGAGAGTAAATTTAAAAAAAAAAGAGGGACAAGGGGATGGAGACGAAGGGGGTGGGCGCACAGGGGTGAGAGGACAAAGGAGAGGAAAATGGGGGATGATAGAAATGGAAAGGAGAGACAGGAATGCATGAAAGAGAAAAGGAGACATAATGAACCAAACGGGAAGAGAACGAGCAAATGAGACAGGAAAAAGCCAAATATCACGAGTCGCTATTGATTAGCGAATGCTGCATACATGTAGGAAAGGATAAACATTTTGTTCCCTCTCATCAGTCCACGGATCTGCCTGTTTATCTGGGAGGTTCAGAGAGGTAATGTGGGTGTCTTTATGCCTCCGAATTAAAAATACATATGGAAAATGAAATGCGGCATATTCTCCCATCTAAAGGCAACTCGTATCGCTCTGGCCGTCCATGTCGGCTAACAGGGGCTTATTTACAGTGTTTATAAAAATCACTTACTCTATAGCTACGAAATATGTTGCCACTGGTGAAAATGAGTTGCATTTCCAGCATGTGCCACAGCACTCACAACAAATAAAAGAAATAAATTCCACATCATGAATCCTGAATGTTTCTCATCTGTAACTCAAATATCAACGAGACGTTCACACAAGGTGCTGGTGGACTCTGAGTCCTCTCAGGTTCAGTCGGCTGATTTTTAATCAGATGTTCATTTTTTGTGCGTTTTTGAAGACCGTGATAATCTATATGGAAAATTACTGGAAGTAGTAAACAGAGGTTAATAAGCTCTTTGACTTTATCAAAACACAGGATCACAGCCTATTATCAGCAGCTTGTTGTTACTAAGTAGATGTTTGCATTGTTTTAAAAATTGGTTTCAATTATCTCTGTGAAATCTGCACTGGATATTCATTTTAGCGACCTATAAACAATCCTAGTTTTTGTTAGTAAAAGATCCAGCAGAACATTATGAAAAATATAATGTAAAAAGGGGATATTTTACAGCAGTATTTTAAGCATGTGAGCATATTCAGAAGTAGCTTTCATAAAAGCCTCAAGTCAAAGCCGGCCTGTAGCTCTGAAAGTGACACGAAGAACAGCTAAAATGCCTCACGCTGTGTGTATTATAGGCCTTTCTGTTACTTTGATTTTCCCATTTAGAGCAAAAACCCAGAGGCTTGACTTCAAGCTGCTCATAGCACACGGCCCAATAACAAGAAATGTTACCTTTTACACACAGCTCTTCGACCAAGCAGCTGCACATGTCCCTAACACACCTACATGTATTCCCAAGGCAACGCTTTTTATTCTCAGCTTAAAGTGAGTGAGGTCATTCAAATAAAACGTCTTTATTGTCGTTACACATGTTTAAATACAGGCTAACAGTTTGCATGTAATCAGAAGTGCAATAGGAGCAGATTATATACAGATGTTTACATTGTTATACAGAGCAAAGGTACAGAAGTGCTGCTCAACACGATTTCAGGAGTCATGCAGTCGCCGTGTAGCAAGAAGACCACAGGGCCCAAATAACGTTAGTCTGCCACATCCACACTGACACTGAGACGCATGTTTACTTACTGTGACACATGAAATCACATTTATCTGAATGATATTATAAGAATGCCAGTTTATCAGTCGTTTAAGCTTAAAAGTAAAAAATTGCATTTGAAGCAAAACGTTAAATATTTCAACTGCTTCATATTCTGAGCAGTGCTGCTATTAGTTACATTAAACGTAATTATTCTGATTACACAGCGTGATAAGATATTACAAAGAGCAGAGTTTGAATCAGATTTGCTCAAATCTATTTTAACGTACAGTATTAAAAATCTATTTAAATGAATAGGAGTATATTTTGACAATTATACACTCCAAGAATATTTATATATGATCTATAAATTCACAGTATACATGTTACTGCGTTACATAAGGCCATAGTTTTTCGTCATGTCTCAAGTGGTTTTGCCATAGAAGCACCACTTCATTAAAGTGTTGCAAATTCTGTTTTAAAAACACTTTTAAAGATTGATACGTGCACACACCACTGAGATGAAGATTTGCATGAGCCACATTCCTCCTAAACGTACTTAAATATCCTCAAACAGTTTATTTAATATAGTGTGACTCCTGCTCTCCACTGCAGATAACACATTTATTAGACACAAGCACAAAAATGGGAGGCCACGTTACCTCAACCGAGGTTTGTGTTAAGACGCGGCAAATAATCATCACGCCAAAAGATTAAAAAGTGATTTCTGAAAATGGCGAACGGTCGTAGTTTCAAGCTCGGGCCTGCTGCCCCGTCTATTCAGCACTGAATCCAAACAAGCGTACGAACATTGTTTAAAAAGTGGTCTTTGATGCTTTAATGTTAAAATGCTGGACGCCCATATGAAAGATGGCTGAACTGAACTTTAAAGTCTTTAACACTTCTTGACTTTGGATGATGTCAAAGTATTTTTCATTCAGTTGTCTCAGGCACAGTTCTGGCGTCGACCACTAAAGGCACCACCCATCCGCTGTTCACATATTCTGTGTGTTTGTAAGGTGGAGAAAAAAGGGCGGTTGGCCTTAAAAGGAGCTAAAACAGCTTGTTTCAAACTGAAGGCCGCCTCAGCTCCCAGTGTAGCGCCAACACGTGATATATGAAGCCATTAGCACCTGTCACTTGTTCAAAGTGTATCTAATGTAGAGCTTTAAACACTACAACAAGGACTGGCACAGTAATGCTGATAAAGGTCAACAAATACACATTATAATTATGGAGCACAATGTACCGTGATGATAATATTTATTTGATTTTATTGCTGGAAAAAGTTAAACTGCGTAGCTTCAATTAAAAGCACAGACTGAAACCCAGATAACCTAGCATCAATGTGGAGCAGACTACTGCATATGGATCTGTTGCACCATGAACAGAATGAACTGCATGAAATATAACAAATAAAAGAAAGACGATAGGCTTCTGCTCCTGGTTCAGAGTGTTTATTTCATGCAGTGGAAATCTGAGGCGAGTCAAAGCCTCATAAATAAACATCTTATCTGTTCTTAGGTTTTCTCGACTTTGAAAGTGTGGCGAGGGTAAGCATTGCTACAGGTAATCAGTCGCTCTGCTATTTCACACCAGTCCAGCCGTTATGCTCATCTCAAAATCACTGTATTACATTTTATATAAAGCGAACATATACGAGGACACATACAGTGATCAGCTGCGTTTTAAAGCTAAATGGGTACCACCATTAGCATTTGTAAAACCACCCTATAGGCACCACATTGTGCTAAGTTGATACACAAGCATTGGGTGATGTTGATCCACCCTCATGGGAAAATATCACACCATTTGTAAACAACATCCATTTTTGGTAGCGTCCTGTTAGCTACATGGTTACAGTACACACGTGTCTGTGCTTTGGGTTTGTTCCAGCGGTGTACCTGTGATCTGTGCCACTCTGGTCTCCTGAGCTTCCAGCTCTGTTACACTTAAATGCCCCATAAAAGGTGAGAAAACATGTGTTTGAAGAAAAAAATCTTGCCAGGTGTTAATAACAGTGAGGATGTATCCACGGCGACACTTTCCTCAATAAGCCGCTGCGGCTCTGCATTAGTGTGGCACTAAAGATTCACCCATTTTTATTCTTGGACTTACTTTATGCTAATTATAATTTACAGATCATGCAAATGTCCCAATTAACTGATCCTCATCAATAGTCAGCCGACACTAATAAGAATCTAAGCATGCAGAGCTATGCCTTTTGGTTGTGTTATGAAAAATATGCCAGGAGGTCAAACAGAAAGTCACCTTTCAGCGTTTGCCATGTGTTCGTTTTGTGCACACTCTGACATTTTAATGAGTTTGGTTGGGCGGTATCGATTGTCAAAAGATGAAGCGTTTGATTAGAAAACACTGAGTTCTTCCAGAGTGAAGTGATAAACAGGCGGATATACAGAAGATCGTTAAAATGTGAGGTCATTAACAGCTACACAATATTATGATTCATGTGGAATACATATACTCAAAATGTTCTGTATTTGAGCATCTAAGCTTTTCCTTTATAGTTAACACACACACACACACACACACACACACACACACACACACACACACACACTGCGTCAGAGGACAGTACAGTTTCATCCTTTCAGTTAAATGACGTATATTGTTACATTGTTTTCCCACCAAAGGCTGGCAGGTACAACTTGATTCTACTGAAGTGATACACACAGATTTATACAGTGACACACAGTCTGATGCTTGGTGTCGTATTTATCTAATGAAGCTCAGTCTCGCAAAGGTTGCACTGAATTCATGCTCATGTGTGAAAGAGAGGAGGAGTCGGGCGTTCTTTGGATATTAATTTCCTTTAAATCGAACAAGGTTGATGTAACAAACGAGTCATTAGGACATAATGAGATTTACATATCTCACTGACATCTCTTTAAACAAAGAGCAATATCTACATTTAGCTCTCAGGATTATAGGAAACAACTTTTAGCCATTCGTGGCTGCACCACAAAACCGCTTCCTGTTAATTACCAGAGTAAAAACAACTTGCATTTAGCAGACGCACGGTGTGTGTCTGCACGTCTGCAGCTGTGTTAATACCACAGACAGTACACACTGTCTGTAGCGTTATGATATGATGGGCACTTAGTCTGCGGTTCAGTGCTTTGCTCGGTATAATTTTATATTCAGCTTTTATTTGATTTTGACGTTTGTCTTTCTTGTACTCTGTGTTTTATTGCATGGTATAAATAATTTAAGTAGCTGAATTGTGGGTATATTCAATTTCCTCTGGCTTATGGTGTGTGTAATATAAATATTAGAGACTCATAGGACCATCTGGTCTTGTTGGAGTTTTTAGATGATCTGTCTTAATTATCTTTCATGTGGTTTGACATTTGGCAACAGATCCAGAGTTGCATGTTTTTCTGACTTTCACCAGTGGGAAAAAACAACAACAAAAAAAGACAGTTGAAGGCTCTGCCCAGCGGTTTCCTCAAATTAATGATGTTGTTCCCTGAGGCAGTATTGATGAAGACGGGTGTGATCTGCTGACATTTGTTAAGATCTGTTTTTGTGCCTGTGTGAGTCTGTGTGTGCACAGTTCAGCTGTGACCTTTGCTCCGGTTGCCTCCATCTCTTTGAATAAATGCTGTTTCATTTTTTGATCATTTTCACAGAAACTCTTTACAAAAGCACCAAATCAACTTTTCATCTGTGGATGACAGTCAGGCAGCACGTGCCGATCCACATTCAGACATCATTCATTGATTGTTTACAACATGTCAGAAAACATCAACAAATACCCCGAAACATCCGACTCGAATGAGACTTGCATTAAATTGGTACGAGTGCCAGAACAGCGCCCAGGAAAGATCTGCTGCTATCAGTAACATCGCTGTCCTCTAATGTAATAACGACGACACTCATGTTTGATATTATGTTGCGTTTAGATTCTGTTATCAACTGTGTAGATGAAAGGGCAAATGTAGCATTTTCAGTAAATGTTGCTATAAAACAGTCCAGCTGGAGCTGTTCAGTGTGTTTGGCTCCTTCAGTAAAGCAGCTGCTGTAGTGATGCCGTCAGTGCAACCTTATCAGCCCGATCCTCATCACAATAAGTCTGTTGCTAACTCGGGACATTGGCTGTGTCCCAATTAAGAGACCGCACGCTTGAAGTACGCGCACTACTCATACTACGTACGGTGCGTACTATAAGTACAAAAAGTGCGGAAGTGAGAGGCTTGTGAAATGGGCGGTCTAGCCTTCGTCACGCTGTTTAGGTTGCCTAGCAACCATGATACTAACCGCGAGAAACGTTACATACAGCTTTGTTTGACAGAAATGAAGAAGAAAAAATGTTTTGTTGATCATTCATTTTTGTCATGACATCACTGTGATTACTTGAGAATCTGAGGCTGAGACCACAGGACTGTAAAACATGATTCAAGGGCTTCATTTCTGTACTGAACAGTCATTTAAGATTAGTTAGTAAATAATAATTAGTTAATGTTGGTCATGAGACTACATGAGACTAAATGAGACTAAAATCGTCTCACTGTGGTAATGTAAATATAATATTATAGTATTGTCAGATTATTATGATATATATATATATATATATATATATATCTAAGGCTTTAAAACCAAGTTAATGCTGAAAGTACAAACATCACTAATGTCACATAACTTTGCCAACATGTGGCCAACAGCATTGTTTTAATGTTCTTCGTTATTAAACATTCGCACATAAATAAGTGACGTCATGTTCAGTACTTACTTTTGACAGTTCACTCTTCGGCCGCTCCCTTCTGCCGTATTTTGCGGCAAAATTATCCACACCCACCACCACGCTATGAATTGTGGGATATATGGGACCACGAAGCGTGCACCGGACCACTCTTGATATTTGGGGAAATCGACGGTGCATTTGGAGTACACTTCAAATTGGGACAGCCGTCGTCGCGTGGCGGTGATGTAATCGCACTTAAAATGCGTACTTTAAGCGTGCAGACCCTGAAATGGGACACAGCGATTGTTAGCACTTCTTTAAGTATAACAGTGCAAACAGTGCAAAGATTTCACTCACAGCTGCAACAAACTGGACGTCTCCAAACTGCGTTCGTTTATGAATATAACTGATTACACAGAAACCCAGATTTTCTTCTTCAAAGGTTGATAACGACAGTCAGACGATGCTGTGACTTTATGGTTGAGTTCAGCCTCTCTGCTCTGTCTGACACACACAGTAATGGTGTGCCAGGTGAAGTGAACACGTTTACTTCCAGCTCAATGAAACACACGGACCAAGCCAAACGGTCCCACAGTTCAGTGTGACTGGACAAGTTAGTGTGGTAGATGCCAACAACAGATTACACATTTTGGTTTTCTCTGGGTATTAAAACTGCCAGGAGATGACCCCAGAGGCCCGCTACCGAGACTGAGGTGAAAAACATCGCTAGTCTCTGTGACAAAATGTGGTGTAACAGCTGCTAGTTTCCTTATCTTGAGCCTTTAATACAGGAAATCGGATCAAAAAGACTTCATGTTAAGATGTAAAAGTAATGCTGAAATAGGGTGAAATAGTTCTTTTGTTAAACTTTGTGACCACAGAGTTTGTGAGCTTTCTTTCTAAAGTACCTGCTTTGGTCATTGAGTCATTTCTGCTGTGCCTGTTTTCAAAATGGCATCTGGAAATTCATTCCTAATGAGGCTTCCTGCTACCCAACGCAAACAATCAGACGTACTGAAGCAGAAATTAAGGACAGTGACAGTCAGACAGCTGGCAAAGGAGAAGAAGCAGCAGTGATCACTGAGTTAATACATCTGAAGACTGGAGAGGCCAATTCTGGTGTTGTTAGAGCGCTTCAGAATACTTTGTGTATTATTTGTTATCAGAGTGAACAATAACTACACAATAACTGTGCTTTTTCTAATATATGACTGTTATACCAACACGTTGTCACATACTGTGACGCGTTGGGAACGATAATGCTCTCGCTTCGCAATCGTAACTTCAAATTAGCAGCATACGGTCGCTGTGCACACACAGCTTTGTCTCCGAGTTCCTTTCATGCACATGTTTCATCTGGAAGGGTAAAAAAGGCCTTTTTTTAAATGATTACGAAACACAGCCATTACCCACTTTCAGATTCCTTTTCCTTATTCGAGAACGCAGCTACTGTTTCCTCAACATCTAATGAAACGGTGCATCAACAAAAGCAGATCTGAAAATAGAGAAGATGGTCGATAGCAGAAAACAAACACAGAGAGATGACCTAAATAACAGCAAACATGCTCCACATTCACATAATGATTCAGCTTGTGAAACAGTGAAAGCCCAAAATACAAAGCATGATAAAATGATCAATTTACTGAGTTTAGCCAGAAGCCTCAGGTTTACTGCTCCATTAAGAAGTGCTGTAATTATCTATGAATATTCCTGTTGTGGTTGTTATCACTAGTCCTTCTGTTAATGTTGTGTTACACCAGGAACTGCTGTTGTTTCCATACTGTTCATTTGTCATGACTAATGTGCTAATGTGTTAACATCCTTCACTGGTGCTCCTTTCAGAGAAAGCAGAGCGCTTCAGGATTATTCCATCATCCTGACTGTGGGCGGGGCCTGTTTACATTAATCTGGATTCAATTCTGTTTTATTTACACAGAGACAAATCACAGCAATCAGCTGGAGGTGCTTCATTTTCATTATTAACCCTTTAAAGCCGGTCAGAGCAGCACGCTCTGTTTTCAGTAACTATTTTTAAATCCCAGTAGCTCTGCAACCACGTGAGCTAGCACAATAATTTTTTTTGCATATGAAACCGGAGGAGTTGTACTTACATCTTATGCCATCAGCTTGTCCTCGGTCACAGTTTCCTTCCACATATAGCTTTGCAAAAACTGCATAAAAAGCACTTGCAGCAACAAAAACATAATATTCCAGAAACACGCTTTGCCGATCCGATCAGCTGTTCATAACACTTCCTACGTCCATCAGCGCGAACTATCGCATGTCCGCCATGTCCTGCCCGAAACCGGAAGTGACGTCATTTTGCAGAAATGTAGTTTTTTACCATCTGGGCCTCATGAGCCTATACTGGTGTTTTTAAAAGTTATGTTTGACTTTATGACTTTCTGTGTGGTTTCTGGGATGCTTAGGACTCATATTGCACTGCTGGAAATAGTTTATTTTGATGCATATGCTGCTTTTTTGCAAATTTGCACTATAATATTTATTTTCGTTTTTCCTGCAGTGTATAAAAATTGGTGTATTTCAAAAAATAAAACTATAAAGACACTCAAAATAAATTTCCTGTGGTGGGAAACTATTTTGTGCAACTTTTTTGTATTTACAGTTTTGAGGGATAAGCCTCTTAAATTTCTCTAACTAGAAATATATGTTAAAAAAACAAAAACGATTTTCAATGTTTTTGTAGTTTATTGCACTTTTTTGCAATGTATGTAATTACTATGCACTTAATGCAGACATATTATTAAAATCTGGGCTATAATGGTTGTATTGATGTATATCAACTTGAAATGCTCCCAAAAATGGCTCCACAGCATGTAAAAATATAATATAAGCTCTGGCGGACTTGGTTCTATGGTAGGTCTTAAAGGGTTAAAGGATAAAGATGCGACAATCATGGAGGAAAAGCCCAACAGTCTGACGACCCCTTATGAGCGAGCACTTGGTGAAAGTGGCAAAGAAAACACCCTTTTAGCAGGAAGGAAGTTCCAACAGAACCGGGCTCGAAGGACTGCAGGTGTCTGATGAGGTGGCCAAGTGGTTAAGGCGCTGCACTGCTAATCTGTAGTGTGGTTTTGAATCCCATCCTCATCGTAAATCCTTGTTTTCTATATATTCCTCTAGTTTGAAAGAGATGACACTGCTCGGCTCGGCGCAGGTGGATGGGGACGTCTGAGCTTCTCTGCTCATGCTGCTGTGTAGGGAAATGAATGGGTGGATGCTAACTAATAGGAGTGGGCCAATTAATATATTCAACGTTTCTCAAACAATATTACCACTAAATGATTTCAGAGGCACGCACTTTGACTTAGAGAGAATATCATCCATCCTTACCCACTGAGGCACACAGCCTTCTTTTGTTTTTGTTATCTTTATCTTCACAATGACCCTGGAGGAACGTTAGAAAACTTTGGAAACTTGCTGTTTTAAAGGTGTCACAGTCCTCAGACAGATGCAGCATTATGTAGCTTATGTATCATCACTCTGTCTCTGTGTGGATGAAAATGTGAAAGGTCCAGTGGGGAAAAAGAAGTGAAAGCAAAAGATGATCCGATGAGAGAAAAGGAAACGTGTTGAAAAGAAGGAAGATGAAAAGGGTGGGAACAACCAGAAGAGTATCATTGTCATGTCAAGACAGACAACCGGACAGGACTTGATGATGCAATAACAGGATGTCATCGTGTCGTTAAACATTAAGTGCAGCTCTGAGACGTCAGACAAATCCTATTTACATAGAGAAAGACCGAATCTGTCTTTGCTGTCTCTCGGCCCTCTCCGACATCCTCTTTCTCTGCGCTCCCTTGTTCTTCTCTCGCTCTCCTTCGTTATTCTGTCTCTCCTTTCCATTACTCAGCCAGTTAATTGGTGCTTATGCATTAATGAATGCAGATCGATCGGCCTGACATGACGCGAAGCCCTATTATCATGCTTTTATATTTATGGCTGCTAATTGAATGGGTGTAGGTGTAGCTGGAAGTGTGTGTGAGGGTGGGTAGATGGCCACACAGAAGCCAATGCGTTTTCTTTTATTTGTACAGGTGTGTGTGTGTGTGTCTGTCTGTGTGTGTGTGTGTGTGTGCTGACCGCAGCCTCATCCTTCCACTGTCACAGCTTTATTAGAGCCATACATCACTGACCCTGTCAGAGACACAGAAGCATCCAAATCTGAAAACATGACTTTATTCATGTCTTCTGACCTCATGTGTTACAGTCTGAATTAAAATCATCATCAAGCTATCAAATGATTTGTTAGCTGCTCTTGTGTCTCACATGTTGGAGCCCGACTTGGCACTGTCCCCTCATTGTCCTGTCACTGTGTTTTAACCCTTTAAGACCTACCATAGAACCAAGTCCGCCAGAGCTTATATTATATGTTTACATGCTGTGGAGCCATTTTTGGGAGCATTTCAAGTTGCTATACATCAATACAACCATTACAGCCTAGATTTTAATAATATGTCTGCATTAAGTGTATAGTAATTACATAAATTGCAAAAAAGTGCAATAAACTACAAAAAAATTGAAAATCGTTTTTGTTTTTTTAACATATATTTCTAGTTAGAGAAATTTAAGAGGCTTATCCCTCAAAACTGTAAATACAAAAAAGTTGCACAAACTAGTTTCCTACCACAGGAAATTTATTTTGAGTGTCTTCATAGTTTTATTTTTGAAATACACCAATTTTTATACACTGCAGGAAAAACAAAAATAAATATTATAGTGCAAATTTGCAAAAAAGCAGCATATGCATCAAAATAAACTATTTCCAGCAGTGCAATATGAGTCCTAAGCATCCCAGAAACCACACAGAAAGTCATAAAGTCAAACATAACTTTTAAAAACACCAGTATAGGCTCATGAGGCCCTGATGGTAAAAAACTACATTTCCGCGAAAATGACATCACTTCCGGTTTCGGGCAGGACATGGCGGACATGCGATAGTTCACGCTGATGGACTAGGAAGTGTTATGAACAGCTGATCGGATCAGCAAAGCGTGTTTCTGGAATATTATGTTTTGTTGCTGCAAGCGCTTTTTATGCAGTTTTTGCAAAACTATATGTGGAAGGAAACTGTGACCGAGGACAAGCTGATGGCATAAGATGTAAGTACAACTCCTCCGGTTTCATATGCAAAAAAATTATTGCGCTAGCTCACGTGGTTGCAGAGCTACCGGGATTTAAAAATAGTTACACAAAACAGAGCGTGCTGCTCTGACCGGCTTTAAAGGGTTAACAAAGTATGTGCGGCCCCCCACCCCGATTCTACCTGATAGAAAAGCCCATGTTTGAATTTTGCAGGGACAGCAGGGGAACACATGTTGACAGAGAGATCACGTGTGTGTTTCATGTATATGTGGGGAACCGTGTGGGACTGGAGGGATGGAGGCTTGGTTTGTAGGTGTCCCCAGGAGTGACTTGGTTGAATGGCTGGGTAGTTGTGTGTGCTCTTGTGTTTATCTGAGGGTAACGGAGTGATGTAGTGATGCTGGCTCTTCCTTGTCTGCAGTCTCTGTCTCTCTTTGGAAGCATTACACGCACACTGGACACGAACCATGTCCCCCCTCCGTCTCTGCTGTCTGTCTGTTCCTGTGTTTAATGGCCTACTTTTCATCTGTTGTTCGTCTGTGTTCCCATCCTGATATCTCTGCCTGGTTTTCTGCTTCTCCTGTCGCTCCCCTTCTAATGATTATTTTATATTGTGATATGAAGGGTTAATAAGGCTAACCCGGAGTCTTCGGATGCATCTCTCCACATAAAATGTTCTCTTTAGCTTTGTGATACTCATCTGTATTCTAACTGGGCCCAGCTTGATTTTCGACATGGTGGAGGAAGTACTTCATGTTTTTTATTTGAAACAAGAAAGAGTTGGTACATAAAAATACAAGTTCATACATTCATCAACGAAGAGTAATGTTCCCGACTAAGAGGTGCATTAGATTTCTCTGCTTCTATACTTGTTTCCTTTGGACATTATCACTCAAAGATCAGTTGAAGTGATGCAGATATTGATGAAGCTTGCGTAGCAGGATGGGATCCAGTGTTGATATTAGTGTATTTGTGTTGAAGCAATCCAGACTCATCTCTCTTCAGTGATTGAAGACTCTTGGAAACAGAGTAATGACTACAATCAATCAATGCATGCACTAATGCAGCGTTTTTCTTTTTCACAGTCTGGAGTTGCAATACAAATGCAAAACTTCACCTCCAGTTAGACACATACAGAAGTACTGAAGGTGTCAGTGTCACCAGATGAATCGTCAAAGGAAATCACTGGTTATCAGCAAAAATGTCTAGATTGTGCATCCCCGGTGTATATATTAGATTTCAAAAATTGCCTCATCAGTCCGCGTATTAGCTGTTCAGAGAGATATTTTTATTGTGTACATGATGTTCTTTAAATGTAAGCATTACACTGAGGCAGTGTCTCAGATGAATGGAGGCCATCCATGAAATACAGTTAGAGTTTCGACTCTGTGAGTGAATCTTAGAAGGCCATCAACCACAGTTAGGGATACATTTGTCAAAGTTTGACCTGCTGCTGTTTTACATCTGATCGCCTCTGAGCAAAAGTTTTGTTTTACAGACTTTTAATATTTTGCTCACTAAAATGTCTTTGCTGTCTACCCCATCATTCAGTCCTTCATCACTGGAAAGAAGTCGGTGCCTTTAATCTGATGAGAAGGTTTAGCTTGATTAAGATCATCACTCATCAAATATAGTTTCCTATAACCTTCAATTTAGTTTAATGCTTTAGGTGTATTAATAACAATTCATAATTTAGTCATTTACAGATGAAGACTTCCTGAGTGCACTTAACCTAGAATGTCTGTTTATAACTTCCAGATATCTTTTTAGCTCAATAAACACAAAGATGCTGAAGTGATTTAATATTCTGACTGCTGTTTGAAACTTTACTGGATGTTCAAAGTTGAGGTTAGACGGCCACATACAACGCACTCTCCTCTCATACCAACACACCTCCATTGCTTTCCTCTGGTTAGTCTCCCCCTAACCCTAACCTAACCCTAATCTAACCCTAACAGTGCAAAGGCCCAGATCTAAAAACTGTATATACTTGGTCACCTGTACAAAATGTGGTATCCAGTATGTCGGGGAGACACGTAATACACTGTTGAACAGATTCACACTGCACAGGCACAATATCTCACAGAGAAAGAAGACCCATACGTACCTGGTAAGACACTTTTTATCTCATGGCTGGTGTAGGGATTAGGGAAATTATTTTACTGCTATTGTTAATAATCATCATCATTACCATTGCAGTAATACCATTAATAACATAATCTACAGTATTGATATTACATTCAGATGTTTAAACATATTGGTACCCAATTAGCCTTTATTACAGCTGGTGAGGTGAGAGGTGAAACTGAGTGCATTTCATGAATCTGTGAAGGCGACTGTGATACCGGCAAATCCCAGAAGGTCAGTCCAGCAGAGGAGGAGGGCGGAAAAGTTTTGATTGCCAAATTAGACACAATGTATCCCATGAAAAAGGATGTTGAAAAACACAATTCTGGTGTGATGTACATAGTTATTGTTCTATATGTGTTTCTAGTGCTATTATGTCCCATTCAACACACACTGTTCTAACACCCCACCCCTGAGACCTAAACCTAACCTCACTAAACCCCACGCCGGGATTTATTTGAGCCCTAAACCTAACCTTTCCCCTCTCCCCTCCCCTCTCTCTTCCCTTCTCTCTCTCCTTTTCTCTCACCCCTCTCTCTCATTTTCTCTCCCTCTTTCTCCCCCCTCTCTCTCTCTCCCTCTCTCCCTCTCTCTCCTTTTCTCTCCTCCTCTCTTTCTCTCTCCTTTTCTCTCACCCCTCTCTCTCATTTTCTCTCCCTCTTTCTCCCCCTCTCTCTCTCTCCCTCTCTCTCCTTTTCTCTCCCTCTCTTACCCCATTGCTCTCCCCCCCTCTCTCTCTCCCTCCCTCTCTCTCTCCCCTCACCTATCCCTCCTCCTGTAATCCAACTAAAAAACAACTGATAATTGTGAATGAGGAATAAAGCCCTCTTACAGGTCTGTAGTGGGACCATGTGGACCCCTGAGTGGAGACTAAGGAAGGCCTGTGCATTGAAGCCCGGCCGCCTTTGGTGGCTGAGCGTCCATCTTGGTTTCCCTAACCCAAACATGACCCAAACCTAATCCAAACATAACCCTTCGGCTGCACCAGCTACAGGGGCGCTGTCACTTGGTGTTGCTCTCTCTGTGGTAGAGTATCACTTCCTGTTTCTGCTCAAAGACAGCGGTGTTTTTGAGTAGCTTATCTGCTTAGCAATTTAGTTAAAAACCTTTAGATAAATTTTTTTAGAGTATAATCTTCACGTGCTTCATCTGAAGCACACTCTGTGTACTCACTACCTAATTTATAGTCAAAGTATTCACTCACTGTCGCTGTACTGTTTCGCTAGCTTGGCTTAGCTTGTAGGCAACTCGCTAGCAGCATGGCCTCTTCACCTGTCCCTCCTGCACTTTCCTGCACATTGTGTCAGATGTTTAGTTACTCCTCGGCCTCCTTTAGCAGTAATGATACCTGTAACAAATGTAGTATATCTACAGCTCTGGAGGCCAGGATTACTGAATTGGAGACTCTGCTTCGCACCCTTCATTCACCCGTAGCTAGCCAGGCCCCTGTAGCTGGTGCAGCCGAAGATAGCCCCGCTAGCTGTTCCCCGGCAGACCCCAAGCAGCTGGAGAAAGAGGGCGGCTGGGTGATGGTGAGGAGGAAGCATAGTCCTAAACAGAAGCCCCAGGTACACCACCAAGCTGTTCATGTGTCTAACAGTTTTCCCCACTCTGCGACACACCCGCCGGGGGTCAAACTCTGGTAACTGGTGATTCTGTTCTCAGACATGTGAAGCTAGAGACACCGGCAACCATAGTCAATTGTCTTCCAGGGGCCAGAGCAGGCGACATTGAAGGAAGTTTAAAACTGCTGGCTAAGGGTAAACGTAAAATAAATCATTGATATTGTCATTGATATTTATATTTAAAAGTGCAATACTGTAATTTTCTGCTGCTCATTCCTGTGCAATATCCCATCTACCCTCCCGTCATATTTCTTTTCAAGATTTTCTTATTTAATCACTAGTGTACATATATTTATATTTATAGATACATATATATTTAGTCATCTTTTCTCTTTTACCATGTCTCTCTAATATTTTGCTCCTTACTATTCTTATATTTTTATATTTTATTTTATTATATTTTATTATATTTTCTCCTACTATATCATGCTGCTGAGTGACTGCTGCTCGTAAAACACATTTCATTGCAATGTTGACCCTGTGCTAACTTGCATATGACAAATAAAACTGAAAACTGAAACTGAAACTGAAATCATAATTCACGTCGGCAGTAATGACACCCGGTTACGCCAATCGGAGGTCACTAAAATCAATATTGAATCGGTGTGTAACTTTGCCAAAACAATGTGGGACTCTGTAGTTTTCTCTGGTCCCCTCCCCAATCAGACCAGGAGTGACATGTTTAGCCGCATGTTCTCCTTAAATTGCTGGCTGTCTGAGTGGTGTCCCAGAAACGATGTGGGCTTCATAGATAATTGGCAAACCTTCTGGAGGAAACCTGGTCTTGTTAGGAGAGACGGCTTCAATCCCACTTTGGATGGAGCAGCTCTCATTTCTAGAAACATGGACAAATTTATTAAACCCCTCAAAACATGACTATCCAGAGTTGGGACCAGGAAGCAGAGTTGCAGTCTTACACGCCTCTCTGCAGCTTCTCTCCTCCTGCTACCCCCCCAAAAACCCATCTCCATAGAGACTGTGTCAGCTCCCAAATAGACAAAAAACAAACTAAAAACCAGCAACAAACAACTTAAACATAAACATAAACAAAGAAAGAACAATACAGTATCCACATCTGAACCAAAGAGTAAAACAGTGAAACGTGGATTATTAAATATTAGGTCTCTCTGCTCCAAGTCTCTGTTAGTACATGACTTAATAATTGATCAACAAATTGATTTACTCTGCCTTACAGAAACCTGGTTGCAGCAGGATGATTATGTTAGTTTAAATGAATCAACACCCCCGAGTCATTCTAACTACCAGAAATCTCGAAGCACAGGCCGAGGGGGAGTTGTGGCAGCAATTTTTCACACCAGCCTATTAATCAACCAAAGACCCAGACAGACTTTTAATTCATTTGAAAGCCTGATGCTTAGCCTCGTCCACCCCAGCTGTGAAACTCAGAAACCAGTCTTACTTGTTATCATCTATCGTCCACCTGGGCCTTACACAGAGTTTCTGTCTGATTTCTCAGACTTTTTATCTAATTTAGTTCTGAGCTCAGATATAAATAATTATTGTGGGTGATTTTAACATCCATGTTGATGCTAAAAATGACAGCCTCAACATGGCATTTAATCTGTTATTAGACTCAACTGGCTTCTCTCAAACTGTAAAAGAACCCACCCACCACTTTAATCACACTCTAGATCTTGTTTTAACATATGGCATAGAAACTGAACATTTAACAGTGTTTCCTGAAAACCCTCTCCTGTCTGATCATTTCCTGATAACATTTACATTTACAATAATTGATTACACAGCAGTGGAGAGTAGACTTTATCACAGTAGATGTCTTTCTGAAAGCGCTGTAACTAAGTTTAAGAATATAATCCACCCACTGTTATCATCGTCAATGCCCTGTACCAACATAGAGCAGAGCAACTATCTGAACGCTGCTCCAACAGAGGTCGATTATCTTGTTAATAATTTCACCTCCTCACTACGTACGACTCTGGATACTGTAGCTCCAGTGAAAACTAAGGTCTCTAATCAGAAGTACCTGACTCCGTGGTATAATTCTCAAACACGTACCCTAAAGCAGTTGACTCGTAATCTGGAGAGGAAATGGCGTGTCACAAATTTAGAGGATCATTAATTAGCCTGGAGAAATAGTTTGTTGCTTTATAAGAAAGCCCTCCGCAAAGCCAGAACATCTTACTATTCGTCACTGATTGAAGAAAATAAGAACAACCCCAGGTTTCTCTTCAGCACTGTAGCCAGGCTGACAAACAGTCAGAGCTCTGTTGAGCCAACCATCCCTTTAACGTTAACTAGTGATGACTTCATGAACTTCTTCACAAATAAAATTTTTATCATTAGAGAAAAAATTACCAATAATCATCCCACAGATGTAATATTATCTACAGCTACTCTTAGTACCATTGATGTTAAGTTAGACTCTTTTTCTCCAATTGATCTTTCTGAGTTAACTTCAATAATTACTTCCTCCAAACCATCAACGTGTCTTTTAGACCCCATTCCTACAAAACTGCTCAAAGAAGTCCTGCCATTGATTAATTCTTCAATCTTAAATATGATCAACCTATCTCTAATAATCGGCTATGTACCACAGGCCTTCAAGGTGGCTGCAGTTAAACCTTTACTCAAAAAGCCATCTCTAGACCCAGCAGTCTTAGCTAATTATAGGCCAATCTCCAACCTTCCTTTCATATCAAAAATCCTTGAAAGAGTAGTTGTCAAACAGCTAACAGATCATCTGCAGAGGAATGGTTTATTTGAAGAGTTTCAGTCAGGTTTCAGAGCTCATCACAGCACAGAAACAGCTTTAGTGAAGGTTACAAATGATCTTCTTATGGCCTCTGACAGTGGACTCATCTCTGTGCTTGTCCTTCTTGACCTCAGTGCAGCGTTCGATACTGTCGACCATAATATCCTATTAGAGCAATTAGAACATGCTGTAGGTATTACAGGTACTGTGCTGCAGTGGTTTGTATCATATCTATCTAATAGACTCCAATTTGTGCATGTAAATGGAGAGTCCTCTTCACACACTGAGGTTAATTATGGAGTTCCACAGGGCTCAGTGCTAGGACCAATTCTGTTTACATTATACATGCTTCCCCTAGGCAGCATCATTAGAAGACATAGCATACATTTTCACTGCTATGCAGATGACACCCAGCTCTATCTGTCCATGAAGCCAGATAACACACACCAATGAGTTAAACTGCAGGAATGTCTTAAAGACATAAAGACCTGGATGGCTGCTAACTTTCTGCTTCTTAATTCAGATCAAACTGAGGTTATTGTACTCGGCCCTGAAAAGCTTAGAAATATGGTATCTAACCAGATTCTTACTCTGGATGGCATTACCATACCATTACCATCTTATCTTAATGACCTTGTAGTACCATATCACCCTATTAGAGCACTTCGCTCTCGCTCTGCAGGCCTACTTGTTGTTCCTAGAGTATTTAAAAGTAGAATGGGAGGCAGAGCCTTCAGTTTTCAGGCCTTTCTTCTGTGGAACCAGTTTCCAATTTGGATTCAGGAGACAGACACTATCTCTACTTTCAAGATTAGGCTTCAAACTTTCCTTTTTGCTAAAGCATATAGTTAGGGCTGGACCAGGTGACCCTGAATCCTCCCTTAGTTATGCTGCAATAGACGTAGGCTGCCGGGGGATTCCCATGATGCATTGAGTGTTTCTTCTTCACTCACTATGTGTTAACAGACCTCTCTGCATTGAATCATATCTGTTATTAATCTCTGTCTCTCTCCCACAGCATGTCTTTATCCTGTCTTCCTTCTCTCACCCCAACCAATCACAGCAGATGGCCCCGCCCCTCCCTGAGCCTGGTTCTGTCAGAGGTTTCTTCCTGTTAAAAGGGAGTTTTTCCTTCCCACTGTCACCAAAGTGCTGCTCATAGGGGGTCATATGATTGTTGGGTTTTTCTCTGTATCTATTATTGTACGATCTACTGTATAATATAAAGATATTGAGGTGAATGTTGTTGTGACTTGGCGCTATATAAATAAAATTGAATTGAATTGAACCCAACCATAACCCAAACATGACCCAAACATGACCCAAACATGACCCAAACCCTGTTACTGTGATGTACAGCACAGTCAGAGACGGAAAAAAATGTTTGGTGTCAGCAATGAATTTAATTTCAGCTTTACTGATGAAATTTAAATTTCATGAAATTGAAATCTGTCCAATGTCTCACATATATTAGCTTGAGATCTACGATTATTTTAGTGAGTGGTTAAGAGTGATATTTTACATGTGGCAACAAATCTGTCTTTCTGCTAATACTTCATTTTAAATGTAAAAGCAAATAATTCACATTTATCTGGTGTAATAAACGCAGCGACTGCATTTTCAGCCGATAGTGAAATGTAAATTTGTCCACGACCTGTGCCGCGTTTCCTTTGTAACAATTATAAAAATAATTTCAGTATAGTCTGAGTATTTTCCATCAGATTCACAAGCCGACGGTTCAAAGCTGCACACACGCACCCACACATGCAGATACAGTCTGAGTCGCCATGTTCAGTTTGCTATTAAGAGGAGTGCTGGGCCAAGAGAGCCCTTGACTCTGACAGGCTCTCCATCTCCTGCCCACACACACACACACACACACACACACACACACACACACACACACACACACACACACACACACACACACACACACTCTCTCTCTCTCTCCTGACCATCAGGCAAAATGACTTGGATAAGTGTATAATTATGGGATGTTTATGACTGTGTTCCATCAGTTGGTGACAGTTTTACAGTTTTTGAGAGCAAACAGAAATATTTTGACATGTTTGGCCCTCAGGTGTAAATTTGAGTTTTTCTTCCTGATGTCCATACTGCAAAGATCATGTAGACAGGTAACGTATGACGTTTGTTTAAGGAATCAAAATCTTTCAAACTGCAGTCAGCTTGTTGAAAATGAAAACACTCCTACACCAGAGTGACCTGGACAGACACAAACAGCCAGCGTGTTGTTTCTGTGCACCAGGAGGCAGATGACAATATATGTTGGGAGTTTTAAAGGAACGTGTGGTAGAAGAATATTAAAAGTGCCCAGTCCATCTTTAATCCATCTAACCATCCAAGAAGATACAATATACTCTGTTACATTTACTCATTTGTGTGTTAGGTGTGACCATAAAGTTTTCACTTGGAGAAAAATAAGATATCGATGGCTGATTGCCCTTCCAAGGTCATTCTGTGACATTTCCAGCCTCCAATAGATTCCTAGATTATTAACTAGCCTGCACATCTGCCTCTGGACTGTACTCTGGGCCTCCATCAGATCAGAAAAGGTCAAAAAAGCAAACTTTTAAGTTGAATTTCATTTTGGGATGGAGGGGGAAATCCAGTGAATGCAAGAAAACCCCAACACATTTCCTGCAGCTTCACTTTCTCTTTTTGTGAAACAGTCAAACTCCAGGCTGACAGTTTCACCCGGCGAGGAGCTTCACTGCACACAGCCTGGTGAAAGCGTCTCGCATCTATACTGCCTGGTGCAAGCTAGAGACCGAGCTATCGGCAGCATTTTTTATTATTCTCATTAATAAATACTTTTTATGCTGGAAAATCTATTTTTCACGTCAGTGATTCCTGCAGAAAATAATTAGTTTTAGGCACATTTTAACATCTGATGATTGTATTTCAAAATAGGAGCATGACATAACAAACTCACATCAGCCACCCTGGTGGTGTAAAAAACAAGACTCGTACAAGAACCTGAAGAAAGTACAACAGAAACATTGTGTTGCTTCTCTTATCAGGCTGCAGTGAGACTTCTCACAGGACGGTCTGTAATCTCACAGGGTTTATAAAGTGTGTTCCTGCATAAACAGACGTTTGCAGGTACCAGAGGTAGAACGAATCGATGGTTTTGTTTAAGTGTAAGGGGGAAACATATATCTAGGGAGCGCTTGTTTTTCTGCTGTAGCTCAGAAGCGAAGCGATGAAAGCCGTTGTCAGGTTTGAACACTGCCCGGGCCGGGCTAGGGAGGGGACACAACGCTCACAGCGTCGTCTCTCTGAAGAAGAAGAAGATGTTATTCCCCACTGAAACATTTGTTGAATCAGACACTGTGTGAGTGCATATCTCTGTTAAGTCTTTCTACTAGTGGATAATGTGCAGAGCACAAAGCTTCAAATGAAATCACTGCACGCATTTCCTCTTTAAAATATGACAAGTCCAGAAATACGATGCTGTTAGTCCACATGGAAGCATCATTATTGTGTTGTGGAAGTCTGCCATGCCATATGTTCCTGCTTCTGTGAGCAACTTGAGGACTGTTTGTCTCTTTTCCACACGTTTCATTCTATACGCCGTCTGTCCTTCTCATCCAGGTGAGCCTGATGCACAACGGTTGGCCAGTGATTTCAGCATTTGCCGGGGACCAGGACGTGACGCGTGAGGCAGCTAGCAACGGTGTTCTGATCAACATGGAGAAGGGAGACCGGGCCTACCTCAAATTGGAGAGAGGAAACCTAATGGGAGGATGGAAATACTCCACCTTCTCAGGCTTCCTGGTGTTCCCCATGTAGAGAGGAAGAGGAGGAGGAGGTGCGGGGATGGAAACAAAGGAGGACGAGCTGGTGGAAGCTGGAAAGCAAAAGGAAGATGATGGAAAGGCAGGTGGAGGAAGAAGAAAAAGGACATGGTTAAGATGGAGGGAAACATGACAACAGACTTGTGTTTGGGACGCTGCAGAGGAAGGATGAGATGTTAGAGAGATATGAGCGTGATGTGATGTGAGAAAGTTAAGGAGCCGGCACATGAGAGTGCACGGTCAGCTTCTTCACTTTGCTTCTTCTTTTCATCCATCCTTTCATGCATCCTTCTCCTCCCTCTGTTTCCTTGTGGCTTGACTGCAGCTTTGGACAGCCAAAACCTTTTCTATACTCTGCTGACAGACGCAATCGATCACTGATACGGTCCAGAGTGTTCTGAAGCCCACGTGTAACCCTCCCTCCTGTCCCCACAGTCCCATCATTTCTTCATCGATCACCATCAGCATAAGCTTTGACCAATATTACTTGAGCAACTATTCCCCGCTAACCCCAGTTTCCTGTGCCCACATGTGTGTTTGTGTAATTCTCACGCTCGGCATAAACGCCACTGATTTTGGATCAGCTTCTTCCCCTGAAGCCAAACTACACTTTTAGAGTGTAAACAGTAAAGTCTGATCACAGAATCAGGGGCTAACCTTTTATTTAGCATCATAATCACGAGCCTTTTACAATAAATGTACCATTTGTTCTTCAAACACACATGTTTCTCCTCTTCGTTATTTAGCACGTAGCAGGATTCAGCTTTGTAATGGTTCAGCACTCGTAGCAGTGGGCTAGGGTTAGGAAAACATGGGTTAAACACTTTGCTGTGTGTGTTTAGGCAACAACATTTTTCTACAATAAAGTTTTTTGCTGGCAAAACCAGTCTACATTCATCCGAGTGCCCACTAAGACTCGTGGTCCATTAGTAGGCAGTCATTAAACTTGTATACAAAGTGCAACTGGGGAGAACAAAAGTCAGTAGGAGACAGGAGGAGATAACAGAGCAGTTTAATAAACCGTATCCACTCTCTAGTCTACTCAATACTCCTCCATCAATCTCTGGTGTCTATATCTACTGAACACTGATAGTCAAACAGAAAGTAAGACTTTGTTCCTTCACTGTTTTAATCACGACTCTGAATCAGGCTTCATCCTGTGCACCCGTCCTTCACCCGTACAGTCAGTCTGCTTCCTCCCTGCCACTGCTGCCATGTTTTTAGATATCGTATCCCCGTGTAGGATCCCTTCTCTCTTTAACTATGCTGTTTACCCACAAGTGCAGATTTGGCTTTTAGCACACCTCTGTTATCCATCCTCCCTTCCTCATGTGTGACTCTATCCGCTGCTGTACTCATTGGCCTCCTAGCACGGATCCTTTCCTGCTTTTCTTCAATGTGGACTGTGGACAATGAAACAACCTTCAACTTTACAAAATTATATATATATATGATGAGATACAAATGGATATATCAATATAATGAAATCTAAGCCACCGTTTCTATCCTCCTGGTTTTAAGATGAAAATATTGGTAATACTAATACTGAAAACGTAATCTGGTTGATGACTGCAGTATCTGTATTTCCGTACTTCAGTGTTATATAATGAAAAAATATTCTAAATGAAACTTAGTGATTGTGTGGAAATCCGAGCTGCCATTCTGCTCTTCTGATGAAAACATGCTTCTTGTTTTTGTTTTGGGTCAAACCAAGTTGTGGCTAAAAAGCTGAGACTACTACTTATATAAAATAAACTATAGCTAAAAGGTACTTTTATTATTATCATCATTATTATTTGACTGTAAATTACATGTGAATATTTAGACTATGACAATATTTGATTTATGAATCAATCAAATCGATTTATCTACTGTTTTCTTATTTATTTGCTCTGAAGAAATCAATAAAACTAAATGGTACTTTTATTTTTCTTAAACCTACTTTCAGCCTGAGCTCGTACTTTGTTCAGTCTCCACAAACAGCAGAAACTCGTTGATTGTGCTGACCTAACGGTTGTGTTCACTGTGTGTGTCCGTGTGCATGTGTGTGTGCATGTGTGTGTCTGTGTGCATGTGTGTGTGTGCGTGTGTGTGTGTCTGGGTGCATGTGTGTGTGTGTCCGTGTGTGTGTGTGTCTGTGTGTGCGTGCATGTGTGTGTGCATGTGTGTGTGCACGTCTGTCTGTGTGCATGTGTGTGTGTCCGTGTGTGCGTGTGTGTGCATGTGTGTGTCCGTGTGCATGTGTGTGTCCGTGTGCATGTGTGTGTGTCCGTGTGTGCGTGTGTGTGCATGTGTGTGTCCGTGTGTGTGCATGTGTGTGCATGTGTGTGCATGTGTGTGTGCATGTGTGTGTGCACGTGCGTGCGTGTGCATGTGTGTGTCCGTGTTCATGTGTGTGTGCATGTCTGTGTGCATGTGTGTGTCCGTGTGCATGTGTGTGTGCATGTGTGTGTCTGTGTGCATGTGTGTGTCCGTGTGCATGTGCGCGTGTGCATGTGTGCGCATGTGCGTGTGTTTTGGACCTCTGGAGCGTTTCCATGAGTCACCTTAAACACACACTGACTGAAATCTGCTGGATCGTGTTCTTCTACCTCTGTCCTCCTTTCTGTCTCCCCTGGTCCTTCACTCATTCCTCCTTTTCCATTTACTGCGTTTTTATGCTCATACACTCTCTCCCCCCACCCTGTCTCTCTCTCTCCCCCCACTCTGTCTCTCTTTCTCTCCCCACTCTGTTGATTTTTAAGGTTTTGTGGTTCGTTTCTCTCCAGACTCTAATGAGCTCCAGGGGGAAAATTAGTGCTGGAATAACAAGCAAACATCATCTCCCGTCTTCTTCCCGATCCCTCCTTCCTCCTGTTCTTCCTGCTTTCACTCTTCTTTTTCACCTGAAGTCATGTCCTCTGTTCATCGTTTGTTTTTCCAACACTCGATTCTCCGCTTTTCACATCTTTTCTTTAACTTTCTTCTGTTCTGTGCATCTGTCTCACTGTCTTTGTCTCCTTCTTTTCAAACCTTTTCTTCTACATCTTCTTTCCAAACTCTACTTGGCAAATGTTGTGGAATATAAAACACGAGTCTTTTGTTTCTGGACACACTTCCTTCGTTCTTCTCTCTGTTTCTCATTCACTCCCCACATTTAATAAAAAGGCAATGAGTGCTCGCAGGTTGGCATGTGCAACTGCTTAGTTTAGGCTTGAGTCACACAGGTCAGTGAACCTCTGGTAACCACAGCATGCATATTTAATGAGTGGAGATATGTTGCAAATGGGTATACAGTGCTCCTCTGAAAACATCCCGGCAGTTTCTTTGGTTGCTCACAGTTGCACAGAAGATGCCAACTTGCTTGCAAATCCGAGCCAACTACAAGCTGAAAATTTCTTTTGCCTTCAAAGTAAAAGGCCAAACACAGGAGACCACCACATCCTGCTAGTGACCAAAGAAATCACACAGAGGTTTTTGGTGCAGCGCCTTCTTCGTGACTGATTTTACTGGTCATCAGCTCCTCTATATCTGCAGTCTATGCTAAGCCAACCATCTGCTGGGCCGATAATCAGCCGAAGGCCACGGGACAAGGTTGAATCATGGAGCTCTGAGAAAAAGTGAGCAGGCCAAGTGAATAAATGTTCAAATGGTGACGGCAGTCTCTCGAGAGGAGACAGACGATTATGTTTCTGAGTAAATATTTAAACCATAACAGGTCAAGAGAAACGTTCACAAATACAGCCCACGTGTGACCTTTTTGTTACAGTTGGGGTAAGCAATGTGTTTTCTGTAAGTCGTCTGTTAGGGAACTAGACTTCTGTAGGTCGTCTGTCCTCTGAAGTCTAGCTGGGAAACATTATCCAATCAGAGAACAGCTGCAAAGCAGAACAAAGACCACAGCAAATCATGCAAAAAGTAAGCTGCAGTGAAACACTGTGTTAAGGACTGAAAGAGCAGATTTTAAATTCTGCTGGGAATCAAAAATCATTCGCGACCTTTCAAAAGCTCCTATGCCTACAACTGGGCGTGGCTTAGAGAGGAGAGGGGCGGGGTGCAGGAAGTTTCACCCTGATGCAGCAGTCGATCACTCATCTGAAAGACGGAGCAACAACACAGAGAATTAACTGCATGTTCGTTCATGCTGACACTGTTTAAGGATCAAAAGTCTAAAACTTTGTTTTCATCAAAGAAAGTATCAGTCAGGAAAGTCAATCTCCAAAAGTTGATTCTGTTCGTCTGGACGCAGCGTTAAGTATAAATACTACAACTACAGTTTGACATTAGAATTTAAAACATGTAGTATCTGAATGTAGTACTCAGTATAATCCACAGTCAGGTTTGGTGTTGTTATTAAAGTAATGTATTACACATCACTCATTATGTTATTTATTAACTCACAGGAGAAGCAGTCAGTTACACTACACTCATTACATTACCTTCTTGTTACTCCATGAAATGACCTGAACCTGAAACCACAGCAACACAAATCCCTGATATAATGACACACAAATGCTCCTCTCTGCCTTTGTTACCTGTGTAGGGTTTCCCTGCTGGGCTGGGGTCTGCATGCACTCAGGGTTAACATTGCTCTGGATTCTTGGCGTGCTGACTGTGCAGATGACTGCAAAGAGCCCGTGGTGTGTTAGCAGTATGATGGGGTTGTTTCTGTCCTGGATGCAGTTGAAAATAAAAGTATTGTCCACATCTCTGCTGTAACCCACTCCACCATTTTCCTTCCTGCACATGAACTGAAATCAGCTGTGCTGCAAACGTGCAGGAAGAAAAAGATCCAACCAGCGTGCAGCTCACTACATTTAGCGCTATAGCATGCTATGTTACTGCACTCCTAAAAATGTAATGTGATCACAACCAACACTGTTCACAGTCATAGTAATACCAGCTGTGACTGTAGCTTTGGAAACCCACTGCATAATTTTATTAAACATGTTTTGAGTGGTGACAATGTTGCAAAGCTCTCTTTTCCCCATGGATCGGTTAGCCTCTCTTTCCCCACGTCACTGTTATTTACTTTATTTTCTATAAGGCTAAATTAGTTTGGTCATTTCTTCTGTGGCACTCTGGCCTTTCACAGCACCTAAAGTCTGCAGGCCACGACTATTTCAAGTCTTCTCTTTCCTCCTGACAGCTGGTTAATGTGAACATCCAGATTCATGCAAATATCAACATTTTCATTTGCAGGGTACAAAGCTGATTTTTCTGCTGTTTTGTTGGTGACACATATACCCACAGCCCTGTGGCTGTGCCCGCTGTGGCTGGCTTTACTCGCTGAGTGTCGGCTTAATTTAGAACTGCAAACAAACACGTGCATCACAAATGTCCATTTATAACGGCTCCTTACACTTTGCAGCCGGTGGCACCAATCATGACTGTGTGGGCATCAGGAAGGAACAAGAGGATTTTTTTAAACAATATTTTTATTGCTTTTTGCAACAGCATACAAAGGTATGTTTTCCCAATAATATGCTGCTGTAATAGGAACCCTTTTCCCCGCCCTCACCTCCCACCCTGCTGTCTTCCAAACCTACAACAAAATAAATAAAAAAACACATAGAATATGTATACATTTGTACAATATGTGGCATTTATACATATTCAAGGAAACAAAAAAGAAAGGAGAAAAAAGTAGACAATAAAAATAGCACGTACTAAACAATTTTCTCCTCATCCACACTCCTGCAGGAGTTGTCCGATGTTTACTTCTTTTATAAAGTTTTTAAATGGCTTCCAAATCTCATCAAAACATGTTAACTTGTTTTTGAGAAAGTACGTTATCCTTTCCATTGACATACACTGTGCCAAAGAATTTATCCAAGCACCAATAGCAGGAGGATCTGATTTTTTCCAATTTAATGCAATCATACGTTTTGCCTGTAATGTACAATAATCCATAAACTTAATTTGATGGGCTCTTAGTGTAAGATTTTTAGAATACACATGTGATAGCAACATTTCTACATCTAAAGCAATCTTTTTATTCAAAAATGCACGGACAATTCTGCCATATACAGTGGAAAAATGTTCCACGGGCTTCTCCACATTTAAAACATGTATCTGGAATTCTGTTATTATATTTATTCAATTTCACCGGTGTTACATATGTTTGCATGATCCAATTGTATTGCATTATATTAATCGATTGTTTTTGTGATTTTAGGCAAATTAACGTCCATGTCTCCTCAGAAATATTAATATTTAGGTCCTTTCTCCAAGCTTCTAACTTAGAAACTGATGTTTCTGGAGAGGCAGAGACAATCCAGTTATAAAATGTTGAAATTAAACCTTTATTACCACCATTTTGGTGTTTTATAGAAAACCCATGAAGAAGAACAATCAAGCTGTTCTTTCACATCATTAGACGTCTTTGACACGCTCCATGACACTGTCCTGTAGGTGCTCACACCAGTTGAGTTTCATTTTACTTTACCTTACCTGCAACATGATCCTCTGTGCAGCATATATACATGTAACCCTCTTAATTTCCAACCTTTTTCTGCTGAGCTGGAAGGAAACACAAAAGCTTCATAGCTGACTCACAGTCGGTGGTCCCAGGTTCATTTCCATTCCTGAAATCAGCATCATGCACTCAAACATTCTTCTGTGTGCTGTTAAGTGGAACTGTTAAATTGATCTCATGTATCTTTTGCACATCAGGCAAGTTGTGACAGATGGCGAGCAGTCGGCATCCTGCTGTACATCAAACAGTCTCATTGTCACCTCATGACTGGAATCGAGGACTTTTCTGCTGAACACTGTAAATAGAGCTTATTGAGCAGCGACCCATTGATTTACATTTTAGATTGGATTTTCTTCCAGGATGGCCGACTAATCAATGTCAAAGTTCTCCCATGAAAAATGAAATTGCACCAGATTTAAATGTGGCCGATATGCCTTCAGTGTCATCTTCTCTTTGCATCTGTCCTTTCTTTAATAACAACATGTTTGTTTCCATAACGACGGAGATGATGGCGTTTGGAGAGATCCATCTCCTCGTTTATAACTTACTTGTTCGTGCGTAGTTTTCTTAGGATGCATTTACTCAAATGTGTCTTCGTATAAATGTTAGCCATAACGTTTATAAAATAATGTAGGTGCATGTGTGCGTGGTGGAATGTGTGTTGTGTGTGTTCGTGTTTTCATTTCCCTCGCAGCGGTGGGTCTCTTCAGAGGCCTTGTCCTCCACCAGTAATTTGATTGTGGCAGAGCAGAGGAGACATAATTGTCTGCAGCAGGTCATCCATGCCAAACAAAGCGTGCACGTGTTGTTTGTTCTCTCTCCTCCCAATGTCACCAGAAAGCTGACAGTTGGGTCTGATGCAGCACTGTGTTCTCAGCTCTATGGAAATGTGCACACACATACTTGTTTCTGAGAGTATGCACACACTCAGACACACACTCGGACACACACTCGGACACACACACACACACACTCAGACACACACACACACACACACAGACACACACACACACACACTCGGACACACACACACACACACTCAGACACACACACACACACACAGACACACACTCCGCTCCTGCTGCCATCCACAGTTTGCCCCCGTGCCCTCTCACTTCAGCCAGATGGACAAGGAGACACACACACATTCAAAAAGAAATACTAACAGCCAGCGATGCAGACTGACATCGAGATGAGACAAAAAGAAAAAAGCAGGACCAGCAAGTTTTTTGGTTCAATCCAACTTTATTTATAAAGCACTTTAAAATACCACAGG